>NW_027396539.1:12500-15000 GCF_048999995.1 Berkeleyomyces rouxiae | reverse complement strand
GGTCTCGTTCGTTATCGCAATTAAGCAGACAAATCACTCCACCAACTAAGAACGGCCATGCACCACCACCCACAGAATCAAGAAAGAGCTCTCAATCTGTCAATCCTCACTGTGTCTGGACCTGGTGAGTTTCCCCGTGTTGAGTCAAATTAAGCCGCAGGCTCCACCCCTGGTGGTGCCCTTCCGTCAATTTCTTTAAGTTTCAGCCTTGCGACCATACTCCCCCTGGAGCCCAAGCACTTTGATTTCTCGAAAGGTGCCGAACGAGTCAAAAAATAACATCGTCCGATCCCTAGTCGGCATAGTTTATGGTTAAGACTACGACGGTATCTGATCGTCTTCGATCCCCTAACTTTCGTTCCTTATCAATGAAAACATCCTTGGCAAATGCTTTCGCAGTAGTTAGTCTTCAGCAGATCCAAGAATTTCACCTCTGACAGCTGAATACTGATGCCCCCGACTGTCCCTATTAATCATTACGGCGGTCCTAGAAACCAACAAAATAGAACCACACGTCCTATTCTATTATTCCATGCTGTACTATTCGAGCATAGGCCTGCCTGGAGCACTCTAATTTTTTCAAAGTAAAAGTCCTGTTTCCCCGACACACCCAGTGAAGGGCATGCGGTTCCACAGAGGGAAAGACCCGGCCGGACCAGTGCACCCGGTGAGGGGGACCGGCCAGCCAGGCCCAAGGTTCAACTACGAGCTTTTTAACCACAACAACTTTAATATACGCTATTGGAGCTGGAATTACCGCGGCTGCTGGCACCAGACTTGCCCTCCAATTGTTCCTCGTTAAGGGATTTAAATTGTACTCATTCCGATTACAAGACCCATAAGAGCCCTGTATCAGTATTTATTGTCACTACCTCCCCGTGTCGGGATTGGGTAATTTGCGCGCCTGCTGCCTTCCTTAAAAGTGGTAGCCATTTCTCAGGCTCCCTCTCCGGGGTCGAGCCCTAACCCTCCGTTACCCGTTGTAACCATGCGAAGACAAGACCTTCGCATCGAAAGTTGATAGGGAAGAAATTTGAATGAACCATCGCCGGCGCAAGGCCATGCGATTCGAGAAGTTATTATGAATCACCAGAAAGCCCGAAGGCATTGGTTTTTAATCTAATAAATACATCCCTTCCGAAGTCGGGATTTTTAGCATGTATTAGCTCTAGAATTACCACGGTTATCCAAGTAGTAAGGTGCTATCAAATAAACGATAACTTATATAATGAGCCATTCGCAGTTTCGCTGTATAATTGCTTATACTTAGACATGCATGGCTTAATCTTTGAGACAAGCATATGACTACTGGCAGAATCAACCAGATAACTATCGTAAGCCGGGGTTGGCCACCAATACTACAAGTGTAGTACTGGAGAAGTTTAGTTATCGGAAGGTGCCCATGAAGGCACGTTAGTAATGTACAGTTCATAGGCATAGGCCCAGTACTGCGATACTAACAATCTGATTTCCCCCTCTAAATTCCCCAGAGCGCCATACAACTACACATTCATACACAAGTGTACAAAGTGTAATCGGATGTGCCCCGAGAGGAGAGCAGGATCGCAATACATCCATTACAAGAACATCAGTATCACGCCGCTGTCTCCGGAAGTTTTGTAGTAATTATAGCCAGAAGCCAAATCATCTACAGAATCCAGCAGACAAAGCCAATGGACGAATCCATGACTTTTGCTGACAACCAAGAAGCAAGTGAGAAGCCGGAGCATCCACTTCTTCGAGGATCGATATAACACAATGCACTGACCCAGCCGGAGTTCAAGTATGATCTCAACGCCAACAAGTAAGGCACATTATGTATATCTAGCAAATGCGGGGATAGGTAGAGAGACCAAGAGCAAGTGACTTTGACGTCATGACAAGGACTTTGGCAATGATTCAATGTTAGATAAGTGGCTGATCGAGTCACAAATACAACCAGTTGATTATAGTTGGTAGTACCAACATCCTATTCGGCGTGTACTACTTCCCATAAACAGCTTTTTGTAGAGACCCATAAAAGCCACTCCACAGTATCAAAACTAAGGTGTCGTCAATGACGTCGAAGAGAAAAGGAAAGGAGACTCGGGAAAGGCAGTAACTAATTAAAATATAATTTTAGCAGTCACATTCTTTCTTTCATCCCATCTGCTCGTTCCTTCCTTTCTTGGAAGTGCGTCAAAATGGCTTTGGCTTTGAGTCCCCTGCCAGTGGATCCACGCCATACTTTTTTGTCCAAAATGACGCTTTACTATGGGTTCCGAATAGAAATCAACTCGCGAGCATTAAAACTGCGATTGTAGTCCAAAACCTTCTCGAGTCCAACTTCATCTGTACATCAGACGATACTCGACGTTCTACTCAATCCCATGATGTAATTACCTTTTTTTGAAAACAGTAGTTGGTAGGCGTGATCGGGTTTAATAGGCAACTACCCAAAACTTCAGATGGATAGTTTGCTGATTATGTAAGCAGGCAATTACCATATTTGGACAATATA
>NW_027396539.1:5000-7500 GCF_048999995.1 Berkeleyomyces rouxiae | reverse complement strand
AGTTTTAACTTATTTAGTTAATGCCACTCAGCAATGAATAATTCTATAGAAATATAAAGAGTTTATAAATGCTACCGGCAGAAGCCCCGAGAGGCACCTGCCAAAGCAGCTAGAAAAGGTACGTTCACATATGGTTTAAGAGTTAAAAACTCGATAATGATCCCTCCGCTGGTTCACCAACGGAGACCTTGTTACGACTTTTACTTCCTCTAGATGACCGAGTTTGAGCAGCTTTCCGGCCATGAGGGGTAGTTTCCCACCTCTCTCGGCCAGTCCGGAGATCTCACTGAGCCATCCAATCGGTAGTAGCGACGGGCGGTGTGTACAAAGGGCAGGGACGTAATCAACGCAAGCTGATGACTTGCGCTTACTAGGGATTCCTCGTTGAAGAGCAATAATTGCAATGCTCTATCCCCAGCACGACACAGTTTAACAAGATTACCCGAACATCTCTGTCAAGGAAGAACTCGCTGGCTGTGTCAGTGTAACGCGCGTGCGGCCCAGAACATCTAAGGGCATCACAGACCTGTTATTGCCTCAAACTTCCATCGGCTTGAGCCGATAGTCCCTCTAAGAAGCCAGCGTACTGCCAAAGCAATACGGGCTATTTAGCAGGTTAAGGTCTCGTTCGTTATCGCAATTAAGCAGACAAATCACTCCACCAACTAAGAACGGCCATGCACCACCACCCACAGAATCAAGAAAGAGCTCTCAATCTGTCAATCCTCACTGTGTCTGGACCTGGTGAGTTTCCCCGTGTTGAGTCAAATTAAGCCGCAGGCTCCACCCCTGGTGGTGCCCTTCCGTCAATTTCTTTAAGTTTCAGCCTTGCGACCATACTCCCCCTGGAGCCCAAGCACTTTGATTTCTCGAAAGGTGCCGAACGAGTCAAAAAATAACATCGTCCGATCCCTAGTCGGCATAGTTTATGGTTAAGACTACGACGGTATCTGATCGTCTTCGATCCCCTAACTTTCGTTCCTTATCAATGAAAACATCCTTGGCAAATGCTTTCGCAGTAGTTAGTCTTCAGCAGATCCAAGAATTTCACCTCTGACAGCTGAATACTGATGCCCCCGACTGTCCCTATTAATCATTACGGCGGTCCTAGAAACCAACAAAATAGAACCACACGTCCTATTCTATTATTCCATGCTGTACTATTCGAGCATAGGCCTGCCTGGAGCACTCTAATTTTTTCAAAGTAAAAGTCCTGTTTCCCCGACACACCCAGTGAAGGGCATGCGGTTCCACAGAGGGAAAGACCCGGCCGGACCAGTGCACCCGGTGAGGGGGACCGGCCAGCCAGGCCCAAGGTTCAACTACGAGCTTTTTAACCACAACAACTTTAATATACGCTATTGGAGCTGGAATTACCGCGGCTGCTGGCACCAGACTTGCCCTCCAATTGTTCCTCGTTAAGGGATTTAAATTGTACTCATTCCGATTACAAGACCCATAAGAGCCCTGTATCAGTATTTATTGTCACTACCTCCCCGTGTCGGGATTGGGTAATTTGCGCGCCTGCTGCCTTCCTTAAAAGTGGTAGCCATTTCTCAGGCTCCCTCTCCGGGGTCGAGCCCTAACCCTCCGTTACCCGTTGTAACCATGCGAAGACAAGACCTTCGCATCGAAAGTTGATAGGGAAGAAATTTGAATGAACCATCGCCGGCGCAAGGCCATGCGATTCGAGAAGTTATTATGAATCACCAGAAAGCCCGAAGGCATTGGTTTTTAATCTAATAAATACATCCCTTCCGAAGTCGGGATTTTTAGCATGTATTAGCTCTAGAATTACCACGGTTATCCAAGTAGTAAGGTGCTATCAAATAAACGATAACTTATATAATGAGCCATTCGCAGTTTCGCTGTATAATTGCTTATACTTAGACATGCATGGCTTAATCTTTGAGACAAGCATATGACTACTGGCAGAATCAACCAGATAACTATCGTAAGCCGGGGTTGGCCACCAATACTACAAGTGTAGTACTGGAGAAGTTTAGTTATCGGAAGGTGCCCATGAAGGCACGTTAGTAATGTACAGTTCATAGGCATAGGCCCAGTACTGCGATACTAACAATCTGATTTCCCCCTCTAAATTCCCCAGAGCGCCATACAACTACACATTCATACACAAGTGTACAAAGTGTAATCGGATGTGCCCCGAGAGGAGAGCAGGATCGCAATACATCCATTACAAGAACATCAGTATCACGCCGCTGTCTCCGGAAGTTTTGTAGTAATTATAGCCAGAAGCCAAATCATCTACAGAATCCAGCAGACAAAGCCAATGGACGAATCCATGACTTTTGCTGACAACCAAGAAGCAAGTGAGAAGCCGGAGCATCCACTTCTTCGAGGATCGATATAACACAATGCACTGACCCAGCCGGAGTTCAAGTATGATCTCAACGCCAACAAGTAAGGCACATTATGTATATCTAGCAAATGCGGGGATAGGTAGAGAGACCAAGAGCAAGTGACTTTGACGTCATGA
>NW_027396538.1:27500-30000 GCF_048999995.1 Berkeleyomyces rouxiae | reverse complement strand
CCTGTACTAACAGAGTAAATCAGTCCGAAAACTAACAAAACTGAAAGAAACAAGTCTGGTCATAGGCGCTTCCCTTTCAACAATTTCACGTGCTGTTTAACTCTCTTTTCAAAGTGCTTTTCATCTTTCGATCACTCTACTTGTGCGCTATCGGTCTCTAGCCTATATTTAGCTTTAGAAGAGATATACCTCCCATTTAGAGCAGCATTCCCAAACTACTCGACTCGTCGAAGGAGCTATACAAAGGTTTGGTATCCAACCGTACGGGGCTCTCACCCTCTCTGGCGTCCCGTTCCAGGGAACTCGGAAGGCACCTCACCAAAAGCATCCTCTACAAATTACAACTCGGACTACAAAATAGCCAGATTTCAAATTTGAGCTGTTGCCGCTTCGCTCGCCGTTACTAGGGCAATCCCTGTTGGTTTCTTTTCCTCCGCTTATTGATATGCTTAAGTTCAGCGGGTATTCCTACCTGATCCGAGGTCAACCTTTCAAAAGTTGAGGGTTTTTCGGCATGTTATATAAAAGTTTCAAAGTGTAAAGCTAAGCATTTACTACACAGGGAAGCTGTATATACAACAGCCGATGCATTTCGGCGGCCCGCGACTAAACGCGGGTCCTCCAACACCAAGCAGAGCTTGAGTGGTGAAATGACGCTCGGACAGGCATGCCTGGCAGAATACTGCCAGGCGCAATGTGCGTTCAAAGATTCGATGATTCACTGAATTCTGCAATTCACATTACTTATCGCATTTCGCTGCGTTCTTCATCGATGCTAGAGCCAAGAGATCCGTTGTTGAAAGTTTTAACTTATTTAGTTAATGCCACTCAGCAATGAATAATTCTATAGAAATATAAAGAGTTTATAAATGCTACCGGCAGAAGCCCCGAGAGGCACCTGCCAAAGCAGCTAGAAAAGGTACGTTCACATATGGTTTAAGAGTTAAAAACTCGATAATGATCCCTCCGCTGGTTCACCAACGGAGACCTTGTTACGACTTTTACTTCCTCTAGATGACCGAGTTTGAGCAGCTTTCCGGCCATGAGGGGTAGTTTCCCACCTCTCTCGGCCAGTCCGGAGATCTCACTGAGCCATCCAATCGGTAGTAGCGACGGGCGGTGTGTACAAAGGGCAGGGACGTAATCAACGCAAGCTGATGACTTGCGCTTACTAGGGATTCCTCGTTGAAGAGCAATAATTGCAATGCTCTATCCCCAGCACGACACAGTTTAACAAGATTACCCGAACATCTCTGTCAAGGAAGAACTCGCTGGCTGTGTCAGTGTAACGCGCGTGCGGCCCAGAACATCTAAGGGCATCACAGACCTGTTATTGCCTCAAACTTCCATCGGCTTGAGCCGATAGTCCCTCTAAGAAGCCAGCGTACTGCCAAAGCAATACGGGCTATTTAGCAGGTTAAGGTCTCGTTCGTTATCGCAATTAAGCAGACAAATCACTCCACCAACTAAGAACGGCCATGCACCACCACCCACAGAATCAAGAAAGAGCTCTCAATCTGTCAATCCTCACTGTGTCTGGACCTGGTGAGTTTCCCCGTGTTGAGTCAAATTAAGCCGCAGGCTCCACCCCTGGTGGTGCCCTTCCGTCAATTTCTTTAAGTTTCAGCCTTGCGACCATACTCCCCCTGGAGCCCAAGCACTTTGATTTCTCGAAAGGTGCCGAACGAGTCAAAAAATAACATCGTCCGATCCCTAGTCGGCATAGTTTATGGTTAAGACTACGACGGTATCTGATCGTCTTCGATCCCCTAACTTTCGTTCCTTATCAATGAAAACATCCTTGGCAAATGCTTTCGCAGTAGTTAGTCTTCAGCAGATCCAAGAATTTCACCTCTGACAGCTGAATACTGATGCCCCCGACTGTCCCTATTAATCATTACGGCGGTCCTAGAAACCAACAAAATAGAACCACACGTCCTATTCTATTATTCCATGCTGTACTATTCGAGCATAGGCCTGCCTGGAGCACTCTAATTTTTTCAAAGTAAAAGTCCTGTTTCCCCGACACACCCAGTGAAGGGCATGCGGTTCCACAGAGGGAAAGACCCGGCCGGACCAGTGCACCCGGTGAGGGGGACCGGCCAGCCAGGCCCAAGGTTCAACTACGAGCTTTTTAACCACAACAACTTTAATATACGCTATTGGAGCTGGAATTACCGCGGCTGCTGGCACCAGACTTGCCCTCCAATTGTTCCTCGTTAAGGGATTTAAATTGTACTCATTCCGATTACAAGACCCATAAGAGCCCTGTATCAGTATTTATTGTCACTACCTCCCCGTGTCGGGATTGGGTAATTTGCGCGCCTGCTGCCTTCCTTAAAAGTGGTAGCCATTTCTCAGGCTCCCTCTCCGGGGTCGAGCCCTAACCCTCCGTTACCCGTTGTAACCATGCGAAGACAAGACCTTCGCATCGAAAGTTGATAGGGAAGAAATTTGAATGAACCATCGCCGGCGCAAGGCCATGCGATTCGAGAAGTTA
>NW_027396538.1:17500-20000 GCF_048999995.1 Berkeleyomyces rouxiae | reverse complement strand
ACTGTCCCTATTAATCATTACGGCGGTCCTAGAAACCAACAAAATAGAACCACACGTCCTATTCTATTATTCCATGCTGTACTATTCGAGCATAGGCCTGCCTGGAGCACTCTAATTTTTTCAAAGTAAAAGTCCTGTTTCCCCGACACACCCAGTGAAGGGCATGCGGTTCCACAGAGGGAAAGACCCGGCCGGACCAGTGCACCCGGTGAGGGGGACCGGCCA
Source organism: Berkeleyomyces rouxiae (assembly GCF_048999995.1). NCBI lineage: Eukaryota > Fungi > Ascomycota > Sordariomycetes > Microascales > Ceratocystidaceae > Berkeleyomyces > Berkeleyomyces rouxiae. The sequence goes on along the minus strand of NW_027396538.1, from coordinate 19,775 downwards.
GCCAGGCCCAAGGTTCAACTACGAGCTTTTTAACCACAACAACTTTAATATACGCTATTGGAGCTGGAATTACCGCGGCTGCTGGCACCAGACTTGCCCTCCAATTGTTCCTCGTTAAGGGATTTAAATTGTACTCATTCCGATTACAAGACCCATAAGAGCCCTGTATCAGTATTTATTGTCACTACCTCCCCGTGTCGGGATTGGGTAATTTGCGCGCCTGCTGCCTTCCTTAAAAGTGGTAGCCATTTCTCAGGCTCCCTCTCCGGGGTCGAGCCCTAACCCTCCGTTACCCGTTGTAACCATGCGAAGACAAGACCTTCGCATCGAAAGTTGATAGGGAAGAAATTTGAATGAACCATCGCCGGCGCAAGGCCATGCGATTCGAGAAGTTATTATGAATCACCAGAAAGCCCGAAGGCATTGGTTTTTAATCTAATAAATACATCCCTTCCGAAGTCGGGATTTTTAGCATGTATTAGCTCTAGAATTACCACGGTTATCCAAGTAGTAAGGTGCTATCAAATAAACGATAACTTATATAATGAGCCATTCGCAGTTTCGCTGTATAATTGCTTATACTTAGACATGCATGGCTTAATCTTTGAGACAAGCATATGACTACTGGCAGAATCAACCAGATAACTATCGTAAGCCGGGGTTGGCCACCAATACTACAAGTGTAGTACTGGAGAAGTTTAGTTATCGGAAGGTGCCCATGAAGGCACGTTAGTAATGTACAGTTCATAGGCATAGGCCCAGTACTGCGATACTAACAATCTGATTTCCCCCTCTAAATTCCCCAGAGCGCCATACAACTACACATTCATACACAAGTGTACAAAGTGTAATCGGATGTGCCCCGAGAGGAGAGCAGGATCGCAATACATCCATTACAAGAACATCAGTATCACGCCGCTGTCTCCGGAAGTTTTGTAGTAATTATAGCCAGAAGCCAAATCATCTACAGAATCCAGCAGACAAAGCCAATGGACGAATCCATGACTTTTGCTGACAACCAAGAAGCAAGTGAGAAGCCGGAGCATCCACTTCTTCGAGGATCGATATAACACAATGCACTGACCCAGCCGGAGTTCAAGTATGATCTCAACGCCAACAAGTAAGGCACATTATGTATATCTAGCAAATGCGGGGATAGGTAGAGAGACCAAGAGCAAGTGACTTTGACGTCATGACAAGGACTTTGGCAATGATTCAATGTTAGATAAGTGGCTGATCGAGTCACAAATACAACCAGTTGATTATAGTTGGTAGTACCAACATCCTATTCGGCGTGTACTACTTCCCATAAACAGCTTTTTGTAGAGACCCATAAAAGCCACTCCACAGTATCAAAACTAAGGTGTCGTCAATGACGTCGAAGAGAAAAGGAAAGGAGACTCGGGAAAGGCAGTAACTAATTAAAATATAATTTTAGCAGTCACATTCTTTCTTTCATCCCATCTGCTCGTTCCTTCCTTTCTTGGAAGTGCGTCAAAATGGCTTTGGCTTTGAGTCCCCTGCCAGTGGATCCACGCCATACTTTTTTGTCCAAAATGACGCTTTACTATGGGTTCCGAATAGAAATCAACTCGCGAGCATTAAAACTGCGATTGTAGTCCAAAACCTTCTCGAGTCCAACTTCATCTGTACATCAGACGATACTCGACGTTCTACTCAATCCCATGATGTAATTACCTTTTTTTGAAAACAGTAGTTGGTAGGCGTGATCGGGTTTAATAGGCAACTACCCAAAACTTCAGATGGATAGTTTGCTGATTATGTAAGCAGGCAATTACCATATTTGGACAATATATGAGTGGGTCCTTTCCAAAAAAAAAACTACAATGTTATGGCTAAACATGTCAGGGTTTCTTGAACCGTTTAACCCTTGCACCTGAATTACTTGGTGTCTACTGCCACCTTGGTTATCCATTATACAGACAAAAATACGACAAAAAGTAAATTCCGACTCAACATCAATTCAAAAGTAACGCGATTTTTGCGCGTTGACCTTTCATTTTCCATTTTCATGGGTTGGGAGGCGCTTAAAGGCAGCACCACGCAGTGTTAAGAGCCCTAATTTTTAACTGTAGCTGCATGTGCTATCTGCTTGGTACAATTATGCCGGTGCTGTTGGCCCGTCATCCAACGCCTGTCCTTTTTTGCCTTCTTCTTCTTGCCTGAGTCTATGCTATTGTTAGTCATCCAAGAGCTCCACCCCCCCATTCATATGTAATCTTTACCCTGGCTGCCACGGAACACTCCACTCATA
>NW_027396538.1:10000-12500 GCF_048999995.1 Berkeleyomyces rouxiae | reverse complement strand
AAGAACTCGCTGGCTGTGTCAGTGTAACGCGCGTGCGGCCCAGAACATCTAAGGGCATCACAGACCTGTTATTGCCTCAAACTTCCATCGGCTTGAGCCGATAGTCCCTCTAAGAAGCCAGCGTACTGCCAAAGCAATACGGGCTATTTAGCAGGTTAAGGTCTCGTTCGTTATCGCAATTAAGCAGACAAATCACTCCACCAACTAAGAACGGCCATGCACCACCACCCACAGAATCAAGAAAGAGCTCTCAATCTGTCAATCCTCACTGTGTCTGGACCTGGTGAGTTTCCCCGTGTTGAGTCAAATTAAGCCGCAGGCTCCACCCCTGGTGGTGCCCTTCCGTCAATTTCTTTAAGTTTCAGCCTTGCGACCATACTCCCCCTGGAGCCCAAGCACTTTGATTTCTCGAAAGGTGCCGAACGAGTCAAAAAATAACATCGTCCGATCCCTAGTCGGCATAGTTTATGGTTAAGACTACGACGGTATCTGATCGTCTTCGATCCCCTAACTTTCGTTCCTTATCAATGAAAACATCCTTGGCAAATGCTTTCGCAGTAGTTAGTCTTCAGCAGATCCAAGAATTTCACCTCTGACAGCTGAATACTGATGCCCCCGACTGTCCCTATTAATCATTACGGCGGTCCTAGAAACCAACAAAATAGAACCACACGTCCTATTCTATTATTCCATGCTGTACTATTCGAGCATAGGCCTGCCTGGAGCACTCTAATTTTTTCAAAGTAAAAGTCCTGTTTCCCCGACACACCCAGTGAAGGGCATGCGGTTCCACAGAGGGAAAGACCCGGCCGGACCAGTGCACCCGGTGAGGGGGACCGGCCAGCCAGGCCCAAGGTTCAACTACGAGCTTTTTAACCACAACAACTTTAATATACGCTATTGGAGCTGGAATTACCGCGGCTGCTGGCACCAGACTTGCCCTCCAATTGTTCCTCGTTAAGGGATTTAAATTGTACTCATTCCGATTACAAGACCCATAAGAGCCCTGTATCAGTATTTATTGTCACTACCTCCCCGTGTCGGGATTGGGTAATTTGCGCGCCTGCTGCCTTCCTTAAAAGTGGTAGCCATTTCTCAGGCTCCCTCTCCGGGGTCGAGCCCTAACCCTCCGTTACCCGTTGTAACCATGCGAAGACAAGACCTTCGCATCGAAAGTTGATAGGGAAGAAATTTGAATGAACCATCGCCGGCGCAAGGCCATGCGATTCGAGAAGTTATTATGAATCACCAGAAAGCCCGAAGGCATTGGTTTTTAATCTAATAAATACATCCCTTCCGAAGTCGGGATTTTTAGCATGTATTAGCTCTAGAATTACCACGGTTATCCAAGTAGTAAGGTGCTATCAAATAAACGATAACTTATATAATGAGCCATTCGCAGTTTCGCTGTATAATTGCTTATACTTAGACATGCATGGCTTAATCTTTGAGACAAGCATATGACTACTGGCAGAATCAACCAGATAACTATCGTAAGCCGGGGTTGGCCACCAATACTACAAGTGTAGTACTGGAGAAGTTTAGTTATCGGAAGGTGCCCATGAAGGCACGTTAGTAATGTACAGTTCATAGGCATAGGCCCAGTACTGCGATACTAACAATCTGATTTCCCCCTCTAAATTCCCCAGAGCGCCATACAACTACACATTCATACACAAGTGTACAAAGTGTAATCGGATGTGCCCCGAGAGGAGAGCAGGATCGCAATACATCCATTACAAGAACATCAGTATCACGCCGCTGTCTCCGGAAGTTTTGTAGTAATTATAGCCAGAAGCCAAATCATCTACAGAATCCAGCAGACAAAGCCAATGGACGAATCCATGACTTTTGCTGACAACCAAGAAGCAAGTGAGAAGCCGGAGCATCCACTTCTTCGAGGATCGATATAACACAATGCACTGACCCAGCCGGAGTTCAAGTATGATCTCAACGCCAACAAGTAAGGCACATTATGTATATCTAGCAAATGCGGGGATAGGTAGAGAGACCAAGAGCAAGTGACTTTGACGTCATGACAAGGACTTTGGCAATGATTCAATGTTAGATAAGTGGCTGATCGAGTCACAAATACAACCAGTTGATTATAGTTGGTAGTACCAACATCCTATTCGGCGTGTACTACTTCCCATAAACAGCTTTTTGTAGAGACCCATAAAAGCCACTCCACAGTATCAAAACTAAGGTGTCGTCAATGACGTCGAAGAGAAAAGGAAAGGAGACTCGGGAAAGGCAGTAACTAATTAAAATATAATTTTAGCAGTCACATTCTTTCTTTCATCCCATCTGCTCGTTCCTTCCTTTCTTGGAAGTGCGTCAAAATGGCTTTGGCTTTGAGTCCCCTGCCAGTGGATCCACGCCATACTTTTTTGTCCAAAATGACGCTTTACTATGGGTTCCGAATAGAAATCAACTCGCGAGCATTAAAACTGCGATTGTAGTCCAAAACCTTCTCGAGTCCAACTTCATCTGTACATCA
>NW_027396538.1:0-5000 GCF_048999995.1 Berkeleyomyces rouxiae | reverse complement strand
TGGTGAAATGACGCTCGGACAGGCATGCCTGGCAGAATACTGCCAGGCGCAATGTGCGTTCAAAGATTCGATGATTCACTGAATTCTGCAATTCACATTACTTATCGCATTTCGCTGCGTTCTTCATCGATGCTAGAGCCAAGAGATCCGTTGTTGAAAGTTTTAACTTATTTAGTTAATGCCACTCAGCAATGAATAATTCTATAGAAATATAAAGAGTTTATAAATGCTACCGGCAGAAGCCCCGAGAGGCACCTGCCAAAGCAGCTAGAAAAGGTACGTTCACATATGGTTTAAGAGTTAAAAACTCGATAATGATCCCTCCGCTGGTTCACCAACGGAGACCTTGTTACGACTTTTACTTCCTCTAGATGACCGAGTTTGAGCAGCTTTCCGGCCATGAGGGGTAGTTTCCCACCTCTCTCGGCCAGTCCGGAGATCTCACTGAGCCATCCAATCGGTAGTAGCGACGGGCGGTGTGTACAAAGGGCAGGGACGTAATCAACGCAAGCTGATGACTTGCGCTTACTAGGGATTCCTCGTTGAAGAGCAATAATTGCAATGCTCTATCCCCAGCACGACACAGTTTAACAAGATTACCCGAACATCTCTGTCAAGGAAGAACTCGCTGGCTGTGTCAGTGTAACGCGCGTGCGGCCCAGAACATCTAAGGGCATCACAGACCTGTTATTGCCTCAAACTTCCATCGGCTTGAGCCGATAGTCCCTCTAAGAAGCCAGCGTACTGCCAAAGCAATACGGGCTATTTAGCAGGTTAAGGTCTCGTTCGTTATCGCAATTAAGCAGACAAATCACTCCACCAACTAAGAACGGCCATGCACCACCACCCACAGAATCAAGAAAGAGCTCTCAATCTGTCAATCCTCACTGTGTCTGGACCTGGTGAGTTTCCCCGTGTTGAGTCAAATTAAGCCGCAGGCTCCACCCCTGGTGGTGCCCTTCCGTCAATTTCTTTAAGTTTCAGCCTTGCGACCATACTCCCCCTGGAGCCCAAGCACTTTGATTTCTCGAAAGGTGCCGAACGAGTCAAAAAATAACATCGTCCGATCCCTAGTCGGCATAGTTTATGGTTAAGACTACGACGGTATCTGATCGTCTTCGATCCCCTAACTTTCGTTCCTTATCAATGAAAACATCCTTGGCAAATGCTTTCGCAGTAGTTAGTCTTCAGCAGATCCAAGAATTTCACCTCTGACAGCTGAATACTGATGCCCCCGACTGTCCCTATTAATCATTACGGCGGTCCTAGAAACCAACAAAATAGAACCACACGTCCTATTCTATTATTCCATGCTGTACTATTCGAGCATAGGCCTGCCTGGAGCACTCTAATTTTTTCAAAGTAAAAGTCCTGTTTCCCCGACACACCCAGTGAAGGGCATGCGGTTCCACAGAGGGAAAGACCCGGCCGGACCAGTGCACCCGGTGAGGGGGACCGGCCAGCCAGGCCCAAGGTTCAACTACGAGCTTTTTAACCACAACAACTTTAATATACGCTATTGGAGCTGGAATTACCGCGGCTGCTGGCACCAGACTTGCCCTCCAATTGTTCCTCGTTAAGGGATTTAAATTGTACTCATTCCGATTACAAGACCCATAAGAGCCCTGTATCAGTATTTATTGTCACTACCTCCCCGTGTCGGGATTGGGTAATTTGCGCGCCTGCTGCCTTCCTTAAAAGTGGTAGCCATTTCTCAGGCTCCCTCTCCGGGGTCGAGCCCTAACCCTCCGTTACCCGTTGTAACCATGCGAAGACAAGACCTTCGCATCGAAAGTTGATAGGGAAGAAATTTGAATGAACCATCGCCGGCGCAAGGCCATGCGATTCGAGAAGTTATTATGAATCACCAGAAAGCCCGAAGGCATTGGTTTTTAATCTAATAAATACATCCCTTCCGAAGTCGGGATTTTTAGCATGTATTAGCTCTAGAATTACCACGGTTATCCAAGTAGTAAGGTGCTATCAAATAAACGATAACTTATATAATGAGCCATTCGCAGTTTCGCTGTATAATTGCTTATACTTAGACATGCATGGCTTAATCTTTGAGACAAGCATATGACTACTGGCAGAATCAACCAGATAACTATCGTAAGCCGGGGTTGGCCACCAATACTACAAGTGTAGTACTGGAGAAGTTTAGTTATCGGAAGGTGCCCATGAAGGCACGTTAGTAATGTACAGTTCATAGGCATAGGCCCAGTACTGCGATACTAACAATCTGATTTCCCCCTCTAAATTCCCCAGAGCGCCATACAACTACACATTCATACACAAGTGTACAAAGTGTAATCGGATGTGCCCCGAGAGGAGAGCAGGATCGCAATACATCCATTACAAGAACATCAGTATCACGCCGCTGTCTCCGGAAGTTTTGTAGTAATTATAGCCAGAAGCCAAATCATCTACAGAATCCAGCAGACAAAGCCAATGGACGAATCCATGACTTTTGCTGACAACCAAGAAGCAAGTGAGAAGCCGGAGCATCCACTTCTTCGAGGATCGATATAACACAATGCACTGACCCAGCCGGAGTTCAAGTATGATCTCAACGCCAACAAGTAAGGCACATTATGTATATCTAGCAAATGCGGGGATAGGTAGAGAGACCAAGAGCAAGTGACTTTGACGTCATGACAAGGACTTTGGCAATGATTCAATGTTAGATAAGTGGCTGATCGAGTCACAAATACAACCAGTTGATTATAGTTGGTAGTACCAACATCCTATTCGGCGTGTACTACTTCCCATAAACAGCTTTTTGTAGAGACCCATAAAAGCCACTCCACAGTATCAAAACTAAGGTGTCGTCAATGACGTCGAAGAGAAAAGGAAAGGAGACTCGGGAAAGGCAGTAACTAATTAAAATATAATTTTAGCAGTCACATTCTTTCTTTCATCCCATCTGCTCGTTCCTTCCTTTCTTGGAAGTGCGTCAAAATGGCTTTGGCTTTGAGTCCCCTGCCAGTGGATCCACGCCATACTTTTTTGTCCAAAATGACGCTTTACTATGGGTTCCGAATAGAAATCAACTCGCGAGCATTAAAACTGCGATTGTAGTCCAAAACCTTCTCGAGTCCAACTTCATCTGTACATCAGACGATACTCGACGTTCTACTCAATCCCATGATGTAATTACCTTTTTTTGAAAACAGTAGTTGGTAGGCGTGATCGGGTTTAATAGGCAACTACCCAAAACTTCAGATGGATAGTTTGCTGATTATGTAAGCAGGCAATTACCATATTTGGACAATATATGAGTGGGTCCTTTCCAAAAAAAAAACTACAATGTTATGGCTAAACATGTCAGGGTTTCTTGAACCGTTTAACCCTTGCACCTGAATTACTTGGTGTCTACTGCCACCTTGGTTATCCATTATACAGACAAAAATACGACAAAAAGTAAATTCCGACTCAACATCAATTCAAAAGTAACGCGATTTTTGCGCGTTGACCTTTCATTTCCATTTTCATGGGTTGGGAGGCGCTTAAAGGCAGCACCACGCAGTGTTAAGAGCCCTAATTTTTAACTGTAGCTGCATGTGCTATCTGCTTGGTACAATTATGCCGGTGCTGTTGGCCCGTCATCCAACGCCTGTCCTTTTTTGCCTTCTTCTTCTTGCCTGAGTCTATGCTATTGTTAGTCATCCAAGAGCTCCACCCCCCCATTCATATGTAATCTTTACCCTGGCTGCCACGGAACACTCCACTCATACACTGGTCCTGACTTGAAAGCTTTCGCCATCTAGTCATGTTTCCTGTAGCCTTGTCTCAGACTTGGGGCCATGTATTTTGGCACCTACACATGAATACCCTCCATACTCTTCTACCTAGACCTACAGCAACTTGCAGTACATGATGTAGTTTTTATCCAGCCCTTGTCCTTCCATGACTAAGCTCCACATCCTGACCCAGGACCTAGACCAAGACCTAGAGATGCTTGGGGGGACTGGGGCTTGTATCTCTCCCACTTCTAGCTCTTATTTTCTCGTCCCAGAGTGGCAGAAAGCCTTATTTTCTTTGTCCAAGGCCTTATTCTCTCCTCCCAAAGCGGCAATGGACCCACTTTTATTTACTGGAGCGCCGCTGCGCGGGGCCTTTTTGGGGGCCCGGAGGGCCCCCTGGAGCCTAGGCGGGGGGGGGGGGAGGAGGAGGAGGAGGAGGAGAGGGGAGAGAAAGAGAAAAAAAAAAAAAAAAAAAAAAAAAAGAAAAAGAAGAGAAGGAAGGGGAAGAGAGGAGAGAGAGAGAGAGAGAGAGAGAGAGAGAGAGAAGAAGAAATACTTGGTCTCTAGGCCCGGCTTTTACCTGCTCATAGTTCCTTAATGTGTCATCACTGGAGACTATATAAGATATCGAGGTGGTCAAAAGTGGGTCTCAACCCTCGTCCTTTCACCCCTGCCATGTTACACTAAACCCATTTCAACTTCAACGACACCTCCTCCTCTTCCTTACAAACCGCTTTCCTTGCTAAAACAAGACAGCACTTTGGTCGTCCTTCTCAGTGGGAACCTTGTGTGTGGTGTCTGTCCTTTTTCATCCAGTCCTTAGATTTCCTCTAGTCAAGCCGTATTGGTTTACAACCAAGTACGTCTAACTGTAAAAGTCTTGAGGAAATCTAGGCGAAGTAGGGCTTACCCTCAGCAGATCGTAACAACAAGGCTACTCTACTGCTTACAGGACCCTTTCGCACATCAAAGTCGTCTGCAGAGGATTCGACCCCGCTCGAATTGAAATTACAATACGCGAAATACCACAACTCACTTCAAGAGAAGTGGAACATTCGCCTGCTAAGACACTAAGCCGGAGCCTATTCTTGTCCATCTAAACGTGCGGGAGTATCGCCGCTTTCTGGCATGGATTCTGACTTAGAGGCGTTCAGCCATTATCCAGCAGATGGTAGCTTCGCGGCACTGCCCGGTCGGACAGCCGCAAAAACCAATTATCTGAATCAGCGGTTCCTCTCGTACTAAGCTGAATTA
>NW_027396537.1:32500-35000 GCF_048999995.1 Berkeleyomyces rouxiae | reverse complement strand
CATCCGAGAACATCAGAATCGGTCGATGATGCGCCGAAGCTCTCACCTACGTTCACGTTCATTACGCGCTGGGGTTTTACACCCAAACACTCGCACATAAGGTTGACTCCTTGGTCCGTGTTTCAAGACGGGTCGCTGATGACCATTACGCCAGCATCCTTGCCGAAGCGCGGTCCTCAGTCTGCCGAAAGGTATTATGCAAAGGGCTATAACACTCCCGAAAGAGCCACATTCCCTAAGCCTTTCTCCCTGACAACAAACTGATGCTGGCCTGTACTAACAGAGTAAATCAGTCCGAAAACTAACAAAACTGAAAGAAACAAGTCTGGTCATAGGCGCTTCCCTTTCAACAATTTCACGTGCTGTTTAACTCTCTTTTCAAAGTGCTTTTCATCTTTCGATCACTCTACTTGTGCGCTATCGGTCTCTAGCCTATATTTAGCTTTAGAAGAGATATACCTCCCATTTAGAGCAGCATTCCCAAACTACTCGACTCGTCGAAGGAGCTATACAAAGGTTTGGTATCCAACCGTACGGGGCTCTCACCCTCTCTGGCGTCCCGTTCCAGGGAACTCGGAAGGCACCTCACCAAAAGCATCCTCTACAAATTACAACTCGGACTACAAAATAGCCAGATTTCAAATTTGAGCTGTTGCCGCTTCGCTCGCCGTTACTAGGGCAATCCCTGTTGGTTTCTTTTCCTCCGCTTATTGATATGCTTAAGTTCAGCGGGTATTCCTACCTGATCCGAGGTCAACCTTTCAAAAGTTGAGGGTTTTTCGGCATGTTATATAAAAGTTTCAAAGTGTAAAGCTAAGCATTTACTACACAGGGAAGCTGTATATACAACAGCCGATGCATTTCGGCGGCCCGCGACTAAACGCGGGTCCTCCAACACCAAGCAGAGCTTGAGTGGTGAAATGACGCTCGGACAGGCATGCCTGGCAGAATACTGCCAGGCGCAATGTGCGTTCAAAGATTCGATGATTCACTGAATTCTGCAATTCACATTACTTATCGCATTTCGCTGCGTTCTTCATCGATGCTAGAGCCAAGAGATCCGTTGTTGAAAGTTTTAACTTATTTAGTTAATGCCACTCAGCAATGAATAATTCTATAGAAATATAAAGAGTTTATAAATGCTACCGGCAGAAGCCCCGAGAGGCACCTGCCAAAGCAGCTAGAAAAGGTACGTTCACATATGGTTTAAGAGTTAAAAACTCGATAATGATCCCTCCGCTGGTTCACCAACGGAGACCTTGTTACGACTTTTACTTCCTCTAGATGACCGAGTTTGAGCAGCTTTCCGGCCATGAGGGGTAGTTTCCCACCTCTCTCGGCCAGTCCGGAGATCTCACTGAGCCATCCAATCGGTAGTAGCGACGGGCGGTGTGTACAAAGGGCAGGGACGTAATCAACGCAAGCTGATGACTTGCGCTTACTAGGGATTCCTCGTTGAAGAGCAATAATTGCAATGCTCTATCCCCAGCACGACACAGTTTAACAAGATTACCCGAACATCTCTGTCAAGGAAGAACTCGCTGGCTGTGTCAGTGTAACGCGCGTGCGGCCCAGAACATCTAAGGGCATCACAGACCTGTTATTGCCTCAAACTTCCATCGGCTTGAGCCGATAGTCCCTCTAAGAAGCCAGCGTACTGCCAAAGCAATACGGGCTATTTAGCAGGTTAAGGTCTCGTTCGTTATCGCAATTAAGCAGACAAATCACTCCACCAACTAAGAACGGCCATGCACCACCACCCACAGAATCAAGAAAGAGCTCTCAATCTGTCAATCCTCACTGTGTCTGGACCTGGTGAGTTTCCCCGTGTTGAGTCAAATTAAGCCGCAGGCTCCACCCCTGGTGGTGCCCTTCCGTCAATTTCTTTAAGTTTCAGCCTTGCGACCATACTCCCCCTGGAGCCCAAGCACTTTGATTTCTCGAAAGGTGCCGAACGAGTCAAAAAATAACATCGTCCGATCCCTAGTCGGCATAGTTTATGGTTAAGACTACGACGGTATCTGATCGTCTTCGATCCCCTAACTTTCGTTCCTTATCAATGAAAACATCCTTGGCAAATGCTTTCGCAGTAGTTAGTCTTCAGCAGATCCAAGAATTTCACCTCTGACAGCTGAATACTGATGCCCCCGACTGTCCCTATTAATCATTACGGCGGTCCTAGAAACCAACAAAATAGAACCACACGTCCTATTCTATTATTCCATGCTGTACTATTCGAGCATAGGCCTGCCTGGAGCACTCTAATTTTTTCAAAGTAAAAGTCCTGTTTCCCCGACACACCCAGTGAAGGGCATGCGGTTCCACAGAGGGAAAGACCCGGCCGGACCAGTGCACCCGGTGAGGGGGACCGGCCAGCCAGGCCCAAGGTTCAACTACGAGCTTTTTAACCACAACAACTTTAATATACGCTATTGGAGCTGGAATTACCGCGGCTGCTGGCACCAGACTTGCCCTCCAATTGTTCCTCGTTAAGGGATTT
>NW_027396537.1:22500-25000 GCF_048999995.1 Berkeleyomyces rouxiae | reverse complement strand
TTTCTTTAAGTTTCAGCCTTGCGACCATACTCCCCCTGGAGCCCAAGCACTTTGATTTCTCGAAAGGTGCCGAACGAGTCAAAAAATAACATCGTCCGATCCCTAGTCGGCATAGTTTATGGTTAAGACTACGACGGTATCTGATCGTCTTCGATCCCCTAACTTTCGTTCCTTATCAATGAAAACATCCTTGGCAAATGCTTTCGCAGTAGTTAGTCTTCAGCAGATCCAAGAATTTCACCTCTGACAGCTGAATACTGATGCCCCCGACTGTCCCTATTAATCATTACGGCGGTCCTAGAAACCAACAAAATAGAACCACACGTCCTATTCTATTATTCCATGCTGTACTATTCGAGCATAGGCCTGCCTGGAGCTCTCTAATTTTTTCAAAGTAAAAGTCCTGTTTCCCCGACACACCCAGTGAAGGGCATGCGGTTCCACAGAGGGAAAGACCCGGCCGGACCAGTGCACCCGGTGAGGGGGACCGGCCAGCCAGGCCCAAGGTTCAACTACGAGCTTTTTAACCACAACAACTTTAATATACGCTATTGGAGCTGGAATTACCGCGGCTGCTGGCACCAGACTTGCCCTCCAATTGTTCCTCGTTAAGGGATTTAAATTGTACTCATTCCGATTACAAGACCCATAAGAGCCCTGTATCAGTATTTATTGTCACTACCTCCCCGTGTCGGGATTGGGTAATTTGCGCGCCTGCTGCCTTCCTTAAAAGTGGTAGCCATTTCTCAGGCTCCCTCTCCGGGGTCGAGCCCTAACCCTCCGTTACCCGTTGTAACCATGCGAAGACAAGACCTTCGCATCGAAAGTTGATAGGGAAGAAATTTGAATGAACCATCGCCGGCGCAAGGCCATGCGATTCGAGAAGTTATTATGAATCACCAGAAAGCCCGAAGGCATTGGTTTTTAATCTAATAAATACATCCCTTCCGAAGTCGGGATTTTTAGCATGTATTAGCTCTAGAATTACCACGGTTATCCAAGTAGTAAGGTGCTATCAAATAAACGATAACTTATATAATGAGCCATTCGCAGTTTCGCTGTATAATTGCTTATACTTAGACATGCATGGCTTAATCTTTGAGACAAGCATATGACTACTGGCAGAATCAACCAGATAACTATCGTAAGCCGGGGTTGGCCACCAATACTACAAGTGTAGTACTGGAGAAGTTTAGTTATCGGAAGGTGCCCATGAAGGCACGTTAGTAATGTACAGTTCATAGGCATAGGCCCAGTACTGCGATACTAACAATCTGATTTCCCCCTCTAAATTCCCCAGAGCGCCATACAACTACACATTCATACACAAGTGTACAAAGTGTAATCGGATGTGCCCCGAGAGGAGAGCAGGATCGCAATACATCCATTACAAGAACATCAGTATCACGCCGCTGTCTCCGGAAGTTTTGTAGTAATTATAGCCAGAAGCCAAATCATCTACAGAATCCAGCAGACAAAGCCAATGGACGAATCCATGACTTTTGCTGACAACCAAGAAGCAAGTGAGAAGCCGGAGCATCCACTTCTTCGAGGATCGATATAACACAATGCACTGACCCAGCCGGAGTTCAAGTATGATCTCAACGCCAACAAGTAAGGCACATTATGTATATCTAGCAAATGCGGGGATAGGTAGAGAGACCAAGAGCAAGTGACTTTGACGTCATGACAAGGACTTTGGCAATGATTCAATGTTAGATAAGTGGCTGATCGAGTCACAAATACAACCAGTTGATTATAGTTGGTAGTACCAACATCCTATTCGGCGTGTACTACTTCCCATAAACAGCTTTTTGTAGAGACCCATAAAAGCCACTCCACAGTATCAAAACTAAGGTGTCGTCAATGACGTCGAAGAGAAAAGGAAAGGAGACTCGGGAAAGGCAGTAACTAATTAAAATATAATTTTAGCAGTCACATTCTTTCTTTCATCCCATCTGCTCGTTCCTTCCTTTCTTGGAAGTGCGTCAAAATGGCTTTGGCTTTGAGTCCCCTGCCAGTGGATCCACGCCATACTTTTTTGTCCAAAATGACGCTTTACTATGGGTTCCGAATAGAAATCAACTCGCGAGCATTAAAACTGCGATTGTAGTCCAAAACCTTCTCGAGTCCAACTTCATCTGTACATCAGACGATACTCGACGTTCTACTCAATCCCATGATGTAATTACCTTTTTTTGAAAACAGTAGTTGGTAGGCGTGATCGGGTTTAATAGGCAACTACCCAAAACTTCAGATGGATAGTTTGCTGATTATGTAAGCAGGCAATTACCATATTTGGACAATATATGAGTGGGTCCTTTCCAAAAAAAAAACTACAATGTTATGGCTAAACATGTCAGGGTTTCTTGAACCGTTTAACCCTTGCACCTGAATTACTTGGTGTCTACTGCCACCTTGGTTATCCATTATACAGACAAAAATACGACAAAAAGTAAATTCCGACTCAACATCAATTCAAAAGTAACGCGATTTTTGC
>NW_027396537.1:15000-17500 GCF_048999995.1 Berkeleyomyces rouxiae | reverse complement strand
GTTACGACTTTTACTTCCTCTAGATGACCGAGTTTGAGCAGCTTTCCGGCCATGAGGGGTAGTTTCCCACCTCTCTCGGCCAGTCCGGAGATCTCACTGAGCCATCCAATCGGTAGTAGCGACGGGCGGTGTGTACAAAGGGCAGGGACGTAATCAACGCAAGCTGATGACTTGCGCTTACTAGGGATTCCTCGTTGAAGAGCAATAATTGCAATGCTCTATCCCCAGCACGACACAGTTTAACAAGATTACCCGAACATCTCTGTCAAGGAAGAACTCGCTGGCTGTGTCAGTGTAACGCGCGTGCGGCCCAGAACATCTAAGGGCATCACAGACCTGTTATTGCCTCAAACTTCCATCGGCTTGAGCCGATAGTCCCTCTAAGAAGCCAGCGTACTGCCAAAGCAATACGGGCTATTTAGCAGGTTAAGGTCTCGTTCGTTATCGCAATTAAGCAGACAAATCACTCCACCAACTAAGAACGGCCATGCACCACCACCCACAGAATCAAGAAAGAGCTCTCAATCTGTCAATCCTCACTGTGTCTGGACCTGGTGAGTTTCCCCGTGTTGAGTCAAATTAAGCCGCAGGCTCCACCCCTGGTGGTGCCCTTCCGTCAATTTCTTTAAGTTTCAGCCTTGCGACCATACTCCCCCTGGAGCCCAAGCACTTTGATTTCTCGAAAGGTGCCGAACGAGTCAAAAAATAACATCGTCCGATCCCTAGTCGGCATAGTTTATGGTTAAGACTACGACGGTATCTGATCGTCTTCGATCCCCTAACTTTCGTTCCTTATCAATGAAAACATCCTTGGCAAATGCTTTCGCAGTAGTTAGTCTTCAGCAGATCCAAGAATTTCACCTCTGACAGCTGAATACTGATGCCCCCGACTGTCCCTATTAATCATTACGGCGGTCCTAGAAACCAACAAAATAGAACCACACGTCCTATTCTATTATTCCATGCTGTACTATTCGAGCATAGGCCTGCCTGGAGCACTCTAATTTTTTCAAAGTAAAAGTCCTGTTTCCCCGACACACCCAGTGAAGGGCATGCGGTTCCACAGAGGGAAAGACCCGGCCGGACCAGTGCACCCGGTGAGGGGGACCGGCCAGCCAGGCCCAAGGTTCAACTACGAGCTTTTTAACCACAACAACTTTAATATACGCTATTGGAGCTGGAATTACCGCGGCTGCTGGCACCAGACTTGCCCTCCAATTGTTCCTCGTTAAGGGATTTAAATTGTACTCATTCCGATTACAAGACCCATAAGAGCCCTGTATCAGTATTTATTGTCACTACCTCCCCGTGTCGGGATTGGGTAATTTGCGCGCCTGCTGCCTTCCTTAAAAGTGGTAGCCATTTCTCAGGCTCCCTCTCCGGGGTCGAGCCCTAACCCTCCGTTACCCGTTGTAACCATGCGAAGACAAGACCTTCGCATCGAAAGTTGATAGGGAAGAAATTTGAATGAACCATCGCCGGCGCAAGGCCATGCGATTCGAGAAGTTATTATGAATCACCAGAAAGCCCGAAGGCATTGGTTTTTAATCTAATAAATACATCCCTTCCGAAGTCGGGATTTTTAGCATGTATTAGCTCTAGAATTACCACGGTTATCCAAGTAGTAAGGTGCTATCAAATAAACGATAACTTATATAATGAGCCATTCGCAGTTTCGCTGTATAATTGCTTATACTTAGACATGCATGGCTTAATCTTTGAGACAAGCATATGACTACTGGCAGAATCAACCAGATAACTATCGTAAGCCGGGGTTGGCCACCAATACTACAAGTGTAGTACTGGAGAAGTTTAGTTATCGGAAGGTGCCCATGAAGGCACGTTAGTAATGTACAGTTCATAGGCATAGGCCCAGTACTGCGATACTAACAATCTGATTTCCCCCTCTAAATTCCCCAGAGCGCCATACAACTACACATTCATACACAAGTGTACAAAGTGTAATCGGATGTGCCCCGAGAGGAGAGCAGGATCGCAATACATCCATTACAAGAACATCAGTATCACGCCGCTGTCTCCGGAAGTTTTGTAGTAATTATAGCCAGAAGCCAAATCATCTACAGAATCCAGCAGACAAAGCCAATGGACGAATCCATGACTTTTGCTGACAACCAAGAAGCAAGTGAGAAGCCGGAGCATCCACTTCTTCGAGGATCGATATAACACAATGCACTGACCCAGCCGGAGTTCAAGTATGATCTCAACGCCAACAAGTAAGGCACATTATGTATATCTAGCAAATGCGGGGATAGGTAGAGAGACCAAGAGCAAGTGACTTTGACGTCATGACAAGGACTTTGGCAATGATTCAATGTTAGATAAGTGGCTGATCGAGTCACAAATACAACCAGTTGATTATAGTTGGTAGTACCAACATCCTATTCGGCGTGTACTACTTCCCATAAACAGCTTTTTGTAGAGACCCATAAAAGCCACTCCACAGTATCAAAACTAAGGTGTCGTCAATGACGTCGAAGAG
>NW_027396537.1:7500-10000 GCF_048999995.1 Berkeleyomyces rouxiae | reverse complement strand
AATTTGAGCTGTTGCCGCTTCGCTCGCCGTTACTAGGGCAATCCCTGTTGGTTTCTTTTCCTCCGCTTATTGATATGCTTAAGTTCAGCGGGTATTCCTACCTGATCCGAGGTCAACCTTTCAAAAGTTGAGGGTTTTTCGGCATGTTATATAAAAGTTTCAAAGTGTAAAGCTAAGCATTTACTACACAGGGAAGCTGTATATACAACAGCCGATGCATTTCGGCGGCCCGCGACTAAACGCGGGTCCTCCAACACCAAGCAGAGCTTGAGTGGTGAAATGACGCTCGGACAGGCATGCCTGGCAGAATACTGCCAGGCGCAATGTGCGTTCAAAGATTCGATGATTCACTGAATTCTGCAATTCACATTACTTATCGCATTTCGCTGCGTTCTTCATCGATGCTAGAGCCAAGAGATCCGTTGTTGAAAGTTTTAACTTATTTAGTTAATGCCACTCAGCAATGAATAATTCTATAGAAATATAAAGAGTTTATAAATGCTACCGGCAGAAGCCCCGAGAGGCACCTGCCAAAGCAGCTAGAAAAGGTACGTTCACATATGGTTTAAGAGTTAAAAACTCGATAATGATCCCTCCGCTGGTTCACCAACGGAGACCTTGTTACGACTTTTACTTCCTCTAGATGACCGAGTTTGAGCAGCTTTCCGGCCATGAGGGGTAGTTTCCCACCTCTCTCGGCCAGTCCGGAGATCTCACTGAGCCATCCAATCGGTAGTAGCGACGGGCGGTGTGTACAAAGGGCAGGGACGTAATCAACGCAAGCTGATGACTTGCGCTTACTAGGGATTCCTCGTTGAAGAGCAATAATTGCAATGCTCTATCCCCAGCACGACACAGTTTAACAAGATTACCCGAACATCTCTGTCAAGGAAGAACTCGCTGGCTGTGTCAGTGTAACGCGCGTGCGGCCCAGAACATCTAAGGGCATCACAGACCTGTTATTGCCTCAAACTTCCATCGGCTTGAGCCGATAGTCCCTCTAAGAAGCCAGCGTACTGCCAAAGCAATACGGGCTATTTAGCAGGTTAAGGTCTCGTTCGTTATCGCAATTAAGCAGACAAATCACTCCACCAACTAAGAACGGCCATGCACCACCACCCACAGAATCAAGAAAGAGCTCTCAATCTGTCAATCCTCACTGTGTCTGGACCTGGTGAGTTTCCCCGTGTTGAGTCAAATTAAGCCGCAGGCTCCACCCCTGGTGGTGCCCTTCCGTCAATTTCTTTAAGTTTCAGCCTTGCGACCATACTCCCCCTGGAGCCCAAGCACTTTGATTTCTCGAAAGGTGCCGAACGAGTCAAAAAATAACATCGTCCGATCCCTAGTCGGCATAGTTTATGGTTAAGACTACGACGGTATCTGATCGTCTTCGATCCCCTAACTTTCGTTCCTTATCAATGAAAACATCCTTGGCAAATGCTTTCGCAGTAGTTAGTCTTCAGCAGATCCAAGAATTTCACCTCTGACAGCTGAATACTGATGCCCCCGACTGTCCCTATTAATCATTACGGCGGTCCTAGAAACCAACAAAATAGAACCACACGTCCTATTCTATTATTCCATGCTGTACTATTCGAGCATAGGCCTGCCTGGAGCACTCTAATTTTTTCAAAGTAAAAGTCCTGTTTCCCCGACACACCCAGTGAAGGGCATGCGGTTCCACAGAGGGAAAGACCCGGCCGGACCAGTGCACCCGGTGAGGGGGACCGGCCAGCCAGGCCCAAGGTTCAACTACGAGCTTTTTAACCACAACAACTTTAATATACGCTATTGGAGCTGGAATTACCGCGGCTGCTGGCACCAGACTTGCCCTCCAATTGTTCCTCGTTAAGGGATTTAAATTGTACTCATTCCGATTACAAGACCCATAAGAGCCCTGTATCAGTATTTATTGTCACTACCTCCCCGTGTCGGGATTGGGTAATTTGCGCGCCTGCTGCCTTCCTTAAAAGTGGTAGCCATTTCTCAGGCTCCCTCTCCGGGGTCGAGCCCTAACCCTCCGTTACCCGTTGTAACCATGCGAAGACAAGACCTTCGCATCGAAAGTTGATAGGGAAGAAATTTGAATGAACCATCGCCGGCGCAAGGCCATGCGATTCGAGAAGTTATTATGAATCACCAGAAAGCCCGAAGGCATTGGTTTTTAATCTAATAAATACATCCCTTCCGAAGTCGGGATTTTTAGCATGTATTAGCTCTAGAATTACCACGGTTATCCAAGTAGTAAGGTGCTATCAAATAAACGATAACTTATATAATGAGCCATTCGCAGTTTCGCTGTATAATTGCTTATACTTAGACATGCATGGCTTAATCTTTGAGACAAGCATATGACTACTGGCAGAATCAACCAGATAACTATCGTAAGCCGGGGTTGGCCACCAATACTACAAGTGTAGTACTGGAGAAGTTTAGTTATCGGAAGGTGCCCATGAAGGCACGTTAGTAATGTACAGTTCATAGGCATAGGCCCAGTACT
>NW_027396537.1:0-2500 GCF_048999995.1 Berkeleyomyces rouxiae | reverse complement strand
GTCGATGATGCGCCGAAGCTCTCACCTACGTTCACGTTCATTACGCGCTGGGGTTTTACACCCAAACACTCGCACATAAGGTTGACTCCTTGGTCCGTGTTTCAAGACGGGTCGCTGATGACCATTACGCCAGCATCCTTGCCGAAGCGCGGTCCTCAGTCTGCCGAAAGGTATTATGCAAAGGGCTATAACACTCCCGAAAGAGCCACATTCCCTAAGCCTTTCTCCCTGACAACAAACTGATGCTGGCCTGTACTAACAGAGTAAATCAGTCCGAAAACTAACAAAACTGAAAGAAACAAGTCTGGTCATAGGCGCTTCCCTTTCAACAATTTCACGTGCTGTTTAACTCTCTTTTCAAAGTGCTTTTCATCTTTCGATCACTCTACTTGTGCGCTATCGGTCTCTAGCCTATATTTAGCTTTAGAAGAGATATACCTCCCATTTAGAGCAGCATTCCCAAACTACTCGACTCGTCGAAGGAGCTATACAAAGGTTTGGTATCCAACCGTACGGGGCTCTCACCCTCTCTGGCGTCCCGTTCCAGGGAACTCGGAAGGCACCTCACCAAAAGCATCCTCTACAAATTACAACTCGGACTACAAAATAGCCAGATTTCAAATTTGAGCTGTTGCCGCTTCGCTCGCCGTTACTAGGGCAATCCCTGTTGGTTTCTTTTCCTCCGCTTATTGATATGCTTAAGTTCAGCGGGTATTCCTACCTGATCCGAGGTCAACCTTTCAAAAGTTGAGGGTTTTTCGGCATGTTATATAAAAGTTTCAAAGTGTAAAGCTAAGCATTTACTACACAGGGAAGCTGTATATACAACAGCCGATGCATTTCGGCGGCCCGCGACTAAACGCGGGTCCTCCAACACCAAGCAGAGCTTGAGTGGTGAAATGACGCTCGGACAGGCATGCCTGGCAGAATACTGCCAGGCGCAATGTGCGTTCAAAGATTCGATGATTCACTGAATTCTGCAATTCACATTACTTATCGCATTTCGCTGCGTTCTTCATCGATGCTAGAGCCAAGAGATCCGTTGTTGAAAGTTTTAACTTATTTAGTTAATGCCACTCAGCAATGAATAATTCTATAGAAATATAAAGAGTTTATAAATGCTACCGGCAGAAGCCCCGAGAGGCACCTGCCAAAGCAGCTAGAAAAGGTACGTTCACATATGGTTTAAGAGTTAAAAACTCGATAATGATCCCTCCGCTGGTTCACCAACGGAGACCTTGTTACGACTTTTACTTCCTCTAGATGACCGAGTTTGAGCAGCTTTCCGGCCATGAGGGGTAGTTTCCCACCTCTCTCGGCCAGTCCGGAGATCTCACTGAGCCATCCAATCGGTAGTAGCGACGGGCGGTGTGTACAAAGGGCAGGGACGTAATCAACGCAAGCTGATGACTTGCGCTTACTAGGGATTCCTCGTTGAAGAGCAATAATTGCAATGCTCTATCCCCAGCACGACACAGTTTAACAAGATTACCCGAACATCTCTGTCAAGGAAGAACTCGCTGGCTGTGTCAGTGTAACGCGCGTGCGGCCCAGAACATCTAAGGGCATCACAGACCTGTTATTGCCTCAAACTTCCATCGGCTTGAGCCGATAGTCCCTCTAAGAAGCCAGCGTACTGCCAAAGCAATACGGGCTATTTAGCAGGTTAAGGTCTCGTTCGTTATCGCAATTAAGCAGACAAATCACTCCACCAACTAAGAACGGCCATGCACCACCACCCACAGAATCAAGAAAGAGCTCTCAATCTGTCAATCCTCACTGTGTCTGGACCTGGTGAGTTTCCCCGTGTTGAGTCAAATTAAGCCGCAGGCTCCACCCCTGGTGGTGCCCTTCCGTCAATTTCTTTAAGTTTCAGCCTTGCGACCATACTCCCCCTGGAGCCCAAGCACTTTGATTTCTCGAAAGGTGCCGAACGAGTCAAAAAATAACATCGTCCGATCCCTAGTCGGCATAGTTTATGGTTAAGACTACGACGGTATCTGATCGTCTTCGATCCCCTAACTTTCGTTCCTTATCAATGAAAACATCCTTGGCAAATGCTTTCGCAGTAGTTAGTCTTCAGCAGATCCAAGAATTTCACCTCTGACAGCTGAATACTGATGCCCCCGACTGTCCCTATTAATCATTACGGCGGTCCTAGAAACCAACAAAATAGAACCACACGTCCTATTCTATTATTCCATGCTGTACTATTCGAGCATAGGCCTGCCTGGAGCACTCTAATTTTTTCAAAGTAAAAGTCCTGTTTCCCCGACACACCCAGTGAAGGGCATGCGGTTCCACAGAGGGAAAGACCCGGCCGGACCAGTGCACCCGGTGAGGGGGACCGGCCAGCCAGGCCCAAGGTTCAACTACGAGCTTTTTAACCACAACAACTTTAATATACGCTATTGGAGCTGGAATTACCGCGGCTGCTGGCACCAGACTTGCCCTCCAATTGTTCCTCGTTAAGGGATTTAAATTGTACTCATTCCGATTA
>NW_027396536.1:0-36470 GCF_048999995.1 Berkeleyomyces rouxiae | reverse complement strand
AATAAGCTGCATCAACTGCAGAGTACCGAGTTACCTAATAGCGATGATCTATAGTGTGCAAGCCGGCCACACCCGAGTAGATAAACCGGAGTGACACCTCAAGGTTACACAGACCACCAAGTGGTATAACCGTATCATCATACGTCCTTGGAACATTAGCGTGACACAACGGAAGCGGGGTAAGGTGCCAGGCATAACCCTATGCAATGGCAATGGCAAGAATGGCTATTCATGACAGTATGCTCCTTTTAAATGACTGATTTCCACAGCAGTACTAAGATCGCCACATCCTAGACTAGAATCAAGTCGGAGAATTCGCAAAAGGAAGCCGGGCATCTAGGGACACGGAAGTCCACCGGGCTTTGCAGAATCGGAACAGAAGGAATAAGCCAACCATACGGGTCTAGACACAGCATGACTCCGCAGGCAAGAATTGTAGATCTCGATGCACCAACAACATCGTGACGTATAGGGGATCAACGGAATCCCTAGCATGAAAGCTTGTACATCTGATCAACATAAAACAAGGCCTTGAAGTGCAACGACAACTTCGTAAGGGCCTCGTGTCCACAGACAAGAGGAAGGTAAAAAAGAATGGGAATAACGAAAGGCAACCTCATCAACCGAGGGGCAGCACCAAGGATCTTAAGTGGGAATAAGTTGAGAACGCAGCTCAGTACCCGCAAAGGCAAAGGTTTTTCAACCTTGTTGTCCTCCCTAGTTATGGCATTGGTCATAGAAGTAAGAGCCAGGCCTGTAGGTTATAACAAACAACAATCGCTCAGTTCCATAGCCCATAAATCTGTTGCCTGCAAGATGCAGAAGGTCCCCTGAGAACTACCAAGTTCTGGTAACAAGTGTACACCAGAGTGGCTACTCAGTTGGCACAATCATCAATCGCCGCGACATAATCGCCTCCACAATAGCTAAGAACCCCCTGGGACATGGTTCGATGGATGTAAACGAACACGATTCCGGTTGTGGGAGAATAGACTAACATGTGTAATGGGGACTCATCATCGATCGGGTAATTGGTATATGACAACAGACAGCATGGAAACAAAGACGTGCAGGATCCGTAAAGAGTATTGGTGAAAGGGGAAAACAAGAAATTGGTAAAGTCAGCTTGTCAAACTTGGCAGTATTTCAGCACAAGATACAAGACTGGCCTGCACCACCATAGGCAGGACTTCGAAGAGGGACATCGTGTTTCTTTTAACGAGAAGAAAAACAACAAGATATTGTCCAAAAGAGAGAGGCAGAGAGTAGGCCCAAGTGAAGACACAAAGAGGTCGCAGAAAGGAGACATAGAGTAGTCGCAAGTAGACGTAACAGAGTCGAAGAAAGTAACAGGCAAGAGAGCTGTCCAAAGTAGAGGACACAGAACATGTCACAAGAAGTAGACGTATAGTGGTCGTAAGTAGACACAACAACAGCCGAAAGAAAATAGTCCGAACAGTGGCCTAACGCATTAGACACAACTGTGGCACGAAGACTAGACATAACTGTCAAGAAGTGGGACAGAAGCGAGCTGTTAACAACGCGAGTAGACAGCAACTGTCAATACCCAGACAGACACGGGCTGTCAGCAAAGCGAGTAGATATAAACTATCAATACCCGGACAGACACGAGCTGTCGGCAATTATAACCCAGCAGGGGTCAAACGCAAGCACCATAGTGGTCAAAGAAGAGACACAAAAAAAGCAGTCGCCGATGGACACACGGTGTCACAAGGAAGAGGCATTAAGAGGTGTCAACCCAAAGAACAGACACGAGCTGTTCGTAGAACCAACGAGCTCAGCAAAGAACAGACACTAGCTGCTGATATCATATAAATAGACCCAACAGGAGTCAAAACAATTAGGCAAGACAAAGGCCAAGAAATACAGACACAGAGGTCTAAAAACAGACATAAACTGTCCAAGAAATCCCACAAGAACTCAATAACATGCTTTGGCACAATGGCAGGTGTGTGAGTAAACTCAACAACAACACTTTATACACTCAGGTACCATGTTGTAACTCAAAGTAATCTGGGAGTTGGCAACATCATTGCTGCAAGCCAAAAGGTGCATAGCTGGTAGACATGGCTTTCTGGAAACCCCCGTTCAGATGTGGCAAGTTGTAACGACTGGTTGATGCGGGACCAAATGAACAGCTTATAAAATAAGGTAGTTGACCGCCCGTAAATCAACAGAAGATCGTACACTGCCTGGTTCCCGAGGACAAAGAATCGGAGAAGCCAACACTGAAGAAGTAGGGGCAATGAAGCCACGTGTGAGCATGCCATCCAGGTTTTGCTTGACAAGTTGCAAATTTAGATGTGCATCATCAGACGGAAGAGTATTGATATGTTCGGCAGTCGAGACAAGATTAACAGCATGACCTGCGTCTTGACAAGAGGTGGTTGAAGGTACACCATCCCGCAAGAACACCGGACGCAAATCATAATAACTGTCCGAACTGCATTCGGGATATCGCTTGTGCACTTGTTCTAGCCGTAGGTCATCCTGATCAACAGGATCGAGAACCTGCTCAGCGGTAGTGCGGTGAGCCCGCCGGTTCTCATTGCTTGCAGTGGAACGCAAAGCTTGAGACGACATTAGCCTAGAGGAACAAAGTGCTTCAACGAAATTAAAGGAGCTGGGACAGAGACAGTGCCATCAACTGACTGTCCACAGAAGAAGAGAAGTAGATTGAGAAATGGAATCAACTAAGAACCAGAAAGAGCCGAGTTATGACTAGCGGACGAAGAAGGTTGTGTAACAACAGCAGCGCTAGTATGATCATAGGAAGACGGGATATCGGCCGTAGTCGAGAGCCGGAACGAAAAGAAGAATAAGGTGTGCTAAAGAATAACAAAGAGTTGGAAGAATGTGTGAGTCTTTAAATGAAGCTTAACAAAATATTACGGATAGGGCCCAAGGAAACCATTAGGGTTCTAGAAAGCCAACGACTCAGGACAATGATAGGTTCCAGAGGTGGACAGTCAGGCCTGCGCGGATATACGGCCGGGAGGAGAGGATAGAACTCTCTAGGTCGTATGGTCGGTTTGAGGTAAAGAGGCACACTCAACTAATTGATCTTATAACACACGGAAGGGAATAAACAATCACAGGAACACTGAGGTAACGAAGACGACAGAAGGTACTGATGCAATGAAGGCTATCAAGAAACAAGTGATAATTAAAGATATAGTACTAAAGAAGAAGGTACTATCGAAGAAGTGATACTATAAACTAGTATACAAAGAAGAATGGCAAAAGGGGTGTATGTGATTGTTAAGCTTGGGGAGCAAGAGTTAACCTGATCACACAGGGCAGAAGGCAACGCTATTTAAGGCGTTGCAGATTCTGACAACAGAGATCTTCCCAAGCTAGAACCAAATCACAGATAACCGAAAGTGGGGACATACGTAACTCAACGTTACCAGACGCTACTATCAAACCGGATGTTAGTTCACGAGATAAACCAACACGGCAGCAGCAGAACTGAAAATCCCTCAAGACACCCAGGCAACGATATGTCGCGTTACAGCGATATCGGCCTAACAGGTGTGGGCCCCACGCTCAAACGCTGTTGACACAAAAGGAACGAGAATAGCAGTCAACTCAGAATAAGCTGCATCAACTGCAGAGTACCGAGTTACCTAATAGCGATGATCTATAGTGTGCAAGCCGGCCACACCCGAGTAGATAAACCGGAGTGACACCTCAAGGTTACACAGACCACCAAGTGGTATAACCGTATCATCATACGTCCTTGGAACATTAGCGTGACACAACGGAAGCGGGGTAAGGTGCCAGGCATAACCCTATGCAATGGCAATGGCAAGAATGGCTATTCATGACATACTTGTACTGCCTATCACTCTGCTTTTACAACGCTGTTGAAGAAACTCGGTTGGGCCGACGCTGATTTCACCATTGCACTATTTCAGCGAGGCCTCAAGCCCCACATACAGGACGCTCTGGCTTGGAACACCTATCCTGCCCCTAAGGGAACGCTTGATCAGTTCGCTAATTTCTGCAACACGCTGGACAATACGATCAACAACCGAACCCGGGGAAACAACGGGAAAATCCAACCGCCTCCTGGTGTGGTCCCCTTTCAGCAAGATTCTCGTTCGAGAAATGCTGGCGCCCAAAAAGCTGTCCCCAACACCAAGCCAGCTAAGGGTACCTCTGCAGGTCCCGATGCCAACGGTCTACCCTTCCGTAAGACTGCTGACGGCAAAATGGCAAAGGGTGTTTGTTGGAAGTGTGGCGCAAAGGACCACATGCTAAAGGCTTGCCCCAAAAACAACCTTGCTCTTCGCGCAGTTACTGTCCCTTCTCCCTCCACTTCTACCCGGGCTCCCTCGACGGCCCCTGCGCCTGATGCGTCAAAAAACTAGAAGGGCTACCGACCCATTCCCCTCTGGTCCTGGCTAGCCCTGACGCTGCTGATGAGGGTCTCTTGAGAATCAGCACTTGTTCTCTTGATAATGCTATCGATTATGGTAACTCTCCCCCTCTGGTTATTCCTGTGACAGTGAATAATTCCATTGAGGCCTACGCTATGGTGGATTCGGGATCAACAACTTGTTTTGTGGATTCTGAATTTATAGCAAGGCATCAGATTCCTACTGTTCTCAAGGCCAGAGCCGAGTCGCTCCATGTTGTTGATGGTAGTGAAACTGCTGCGGGTAAAGTGACCCACCAAGTTCCTTTGTCCCTCTCTTTTCCTAATTATTCAGAAACTTTGGTTTTTCAAATCACGAAGCTTGGGGGCTACCACATCATCCTGGGGAAATGCTGGCTCGACGCCCATAACCCGGAAATTTCTTGGCCTTCCAATACGCTCAAGATATCGGTTACTTCTACCGCCGATGGCAATGCTGTGGCAGCTTCTGATTCTTCTTCTTCTTCTTCTTCTGTTTCGACTGCTTCTACTGATTCTGGCGCTTCGTTTGATTTTTCTTATACAAAAAACGACAAAAATATTGCTTCTACCGCTGGCAGTCAGATTGAGGGATCTGCTCCTGCTTCAGCCACTTCACCCCTTCCTTCTTTTATTGCACAATCGTCAGCTGTGTCTTGTTCCTGTGTGACGGTGTCGTCTCAGGCTTTTTTTTTTTTTTTTTTTTTATTCATTACTCGCATGGAACCTGACAGGGTTATGGCGAGGTGTATATTAATACTATACACGAATCAAGGTTTAACGGAATCTCAAACAAGCTAGCTACTACACATAATATACTCCAATCCCCTGGCAGGGAGGCAGTTACATCTAAGATCCCACAAATATAATCCCCAAGTTATGACAGAAAGGAAATACATGAATAGTTTTTGGTATGAATTTCCAACGAGCAGCACTAACCCCAAGTGCCCCAGTTAAGGTTGACTGCTCGTAGAAAATTGGCGTCACTGGTAGGAATCGAACCTACGACTTCTCGGTAGCCAACCGAAAAGCCTTGCCAGGTGCTATACCACTGCACCACAGCGACGTCTCAGGCTTTGCATCGCTTTGCCAAAGCTGAGAAACTACAGATTTATCGTGTCACCGCTCAGGAAGTCCTGGATTATCTCAATCAGGAGGACCTAACTCCGGAACAAGAGCATGCACGGCTCCTTGAACGCATCCCGAAGAAATACCATGACCTACTTCCTCTGTTCTCTCGAGAAGGTGCTGATCAACTACCACCTCACCGGGACATTGATCATGCGATTAACTTCGTTCCCGATGCGAAATACCCCAAGGCCCCGCTGTACGATATGACTCCACTCGAGTTGCAGGCTGTCAAAAAATATCTAGATGGCATGCTTGCTAAAGGCTTTATTTCCTCTTCCTCTTCGCCGCTGGCTTCCCCGATTCTTTTTGCTAGGAAGCCAGGCAGTTTACGATTCTGTGTTGATTTCCGAGCCGTCAATGATATCACCATCAAAGACGTAACTCCTCTGCCTCGGATCAATGAATCACTGCGCACGGCGGCTACGGGAAACATTTTTACAAAGCTGGATCTGAGAGCCGCGTACCACTTGATTCGCATCAAGAAAGGTGATGAATACAAGACAGCTTTCAGAACTCGATATGGCATTTTTGAGTACAATGTGATGCCGTTTGGGCTCACCAATGCTCCTGCCACGTGTCAGAAATATGTCAGCGAGGTCTTGTCGGAGTATTTGGACATATTCTGTGTCTGTTACTTGGATGATATCCTGGTGTTCTCTCTGAACCAAGAGGAACATGATGTTCATGTGCGCAAAGTCCTGCTAAAATTAGCGCAGGCCAGTCTGTTTGTCAAGGGTGAAAAATGCGAATTCGACAAGACTGAAACTACCTTTGTTGGCTTTGTTATTTCAGCCGATGCTCTGAAGATGGACCCCGCTAAAGTTGCGGCTGTCCGTGAGTGGGAGGCTCCCCGAACTGTTAAGGGAGTCCAGTCCTTTTTGGGTTTTGCCAATTTCTATAGGAGGTTCATCCGTGACTTCTCTAGAATCTGCACACCTCTCTTCGAGTTGACTAAAAAGACGCAATCTTTTGTCTGGTCCTCTGAATGTGAGGCAGCATTTCACACCCTGAAGGACCTTTTCTGCTCTGAACCTATCCTCAAGCACTTTGATTACCTGTTGGACACTGTTATTGAAACAGACGCGTCTGACCGTGTAATATCTGCCGTCATGTCTCAATACCACCCGACTGACAAGGGGCTTCTACTACACCCCGTGGCCTATTTCTCTCAAAAAATGAATCCTGCCCAGTGTAACTACGGCGTAGGTGACAAGGAGTTGTTAGCCATTGTGGAGTCTCTAAAGTCGTGGCGATTCATGGTTGAAAGTCTGGAAAAACCTGTTCTGGTATTGACGGACCATCGGAATTTAGCCGTTCTTAAGCAAATTCCGGCCATGAACAGACGGCAAGCGAGGTGGGCTATGGAACTGAGCGAGTACCGTTATGTCATCACTTATAGGCCTGGCTCCTTGAATTCTAGAGCTGATGCCCTGACCAGACGCTACGAAGACCTCGTTTCTTCTTCTTCTGAGGAGGATAAAGAGCTGTGTGCTCCTATTATTCCCCCTGAAAATTTTATTGGTACCATGTCTTTGGTAGACGAGGTAAAAATCGCGCTATCCACGGACAAGTGGGCTCTTGATGTTATTTCTGCTCTTCGAGGCCAGTCGACCAAACCTCCAGATGTGGACCTCAGTGTCTGCAGGCTTGACAATGACGGTCTTTTGTTTGTCAACGACCTTCTATATTTGCCGAACGAGGATCTACGAGTTCGTGCATTGAAGAATTGTCATGATATTATGCCTAGCGGACACCCTGGACAAAAGAACACTTTTGAACTTCTTGTTCGGGAATACTGGTGGCCCGGGATGCGTCGTGATGTCATCCGGTACATCCGAAATTGTGAGGTCTGCCAACGGATCAAGTCCGCGCGACATAGTCCCTACGGTCTACTGAAACCTCTGACCATTCCGCAAGCTCGGTGGACATCTGTGTCCCTTGATTTTATCACCGGCTTGCCGGTCTCCAATTCTTTTGACATGATTCTCGTTGTCGTCGATAGGCTTAGCAAAATGGCTCACTTTATACCTTGCGATTCCTCGCTGGATGCTGCAGGTTTTGCTAAGCTCTATTTGTCAGCAGTGTATAGGCTCCACGGTCTGCCATTGGACATTGTGTCCGACAGGGGTAGTCTGTTTACGTCGGCTTTTTCCAAGGCTTTAGCCAAACTGTTGGGCATAAAGCAAAATCTGAGTACTGCGTTCCTATTACGGATAGGGCCCGAAGAAAGGATTAGGGTTCCGGGTACAGCCAACGACTCGGGACAATGATAGGTTCCTGAGGTGGACAGTCGGGCCTGTGGAGGAAGACGTCAGTTAGACAGAGTGCTAAGACGTATGGTCGGTTGAGATGAAGAGGCAACACACAACTTAGATGGCTATTCTGAGAATAGAGCGGCACAAAGAGGAAGGAGGAGGGACAATCACACACTTCAAAGAAGAAGAAAGGTTGAACTGCAAAGAAAGCAAGAACAGAATGGTATAAAGAAGAAGAAGAAGGTAAGCAAGTGCATGTGATTGTTAAGCTTGGAGAACAAGAGTAAACCTGATCAACTCAGGGCAGGAGACGACGATATTTATGTTGTCGGCGCTCCTGACAAAACTCTGTCTTCCCAAGCTAGAAACAATCAACATCTAACTACGAACAAAAGATAAGTCTCGTGTAAACAAGACGTAACAGGTTCGTAACAATCGAACCAGATAACAACCCCCACCTAAGCACGCAATGGCAATTGCAACAAGAAAACTCTGCAGCAGCAGAACAACGTCTATCAGAGCACCCGTGCTCAGCACATCCCACGACAACCTCATATCCGTTGATCAACTCACGATCTAAGCACAAGGCCAACAGATATACACCTGCATCAAAAATGGCCAAATCGACAGAAAAACTCACCAAAACGACTCTGAGCAACAGCTCAATTGATTCTAAGACTAGTTCGAGCAGTGCATCGAACAAAATAGACAAGAAACCGACCGCGCGCGATGAAACGCGCCGCACGACGCGCCTGGGGCTGAGTTTTGCCCAGATGGCGAGCCAGGAACCGCGTTCCGACGACGACGAGCTGCTGCGTTCACCGTCGCAGCCTGCGCCCGTCACCTCATCGATGAAAGTCGATGCAGGTGTTGAAGATGCGCCGGTGGTTGAGATTCCCTCGACACCCGACTCGCGCGACTCGGACGCGACAACGCCGACGCCTAATGCACTGGATGGGAACCTGTTCGTGTTCAGCCAGGCTCAGCGCGATGAGAACGACACCAACAACACCAACAACACCAACAACAACAACAACGACCAGACGATTCCGGCGAAGCGCGCCCGAGAGATTGCTCTCATGTTGGAGCGCAAGCGCCGGCGCGACGAGCAGAACGCCGCCATCATGAACGAGGTCTTCCTTGTTCTAGAACGACTCAAGGAGTCAGCCTCCGAGGCCCAGCTGATGCGCATCCTGCGCCAGTTTGGCAACGAGTGCGGGCTCGTCGTAATGTCGCGCCACGACCACAAGACGCTGGTTGAGATGGAAGTCTCAAAGGCTGCCCGCCCCAAGCCAGCACACGAGGCTGAAGCCGTGGCTGCGTACAGCGAGGCTGCGACGCAGACACCTGAGGTGCCAGCCGCGCCTTCTGTCCTGGGCAGTGAGCCCTGTGCCAGCAAAAAAAACGCCACCCCTGCGCCTAAGGCCAATAAGCGCAGACGCCGCGGCAAAAAGGCCAAAAAAAATGCTGCGACCGCCGCAACCGCCGCAACCGCCGCCACTGACCAGGCTGATGCTATGGTCATCGACACCGCTGGCGACCAGTCCAGCACACCCGACACCACTACCTCGACCACCACCTCGACCGCCACTACTACTACCGATGACGCCGCCGCGCCTCCCGCCCCGGACACGGCTATGGCTGATGCCGACGCGCCCACTGAGTCCCCCGACACGTGGACCGTAGTCGCCAAGCGCGCCCAGAAGAAGGCTGCCGACAAAACCACGACCCCCGCCCCCAACACGACCACCACCACGACCACCACGACTGCCCCTCGCGAGAAAACGGCCGTCGTTATTGTCACCACACCCGAGTCGAGAGCCAGCGCGCTGCCCCAGCGACGCGTGCGCGACGCGGTGAACCGCCTTCTTGGCAAGACTGCAGTGTCTGCGGTCCAGCGCACCAAGGCGGGCAACATCTTGCTGCACGCTGTGGACAGTGAGGCCGTCAGATTGATGACCTCCAATCTGCAGCGCGTGGTCAAGGAGCTGTCCTGCTTTGGCGCCTGCGAGTTCACGCGCGCCACATCTCCCGGCTCCAGAACCCACAAGTCGTCAAAGCTCTGCTTTGTCATCCACGGTGTGCCGATTGAAGACGGTTTCGACAGTCTCAAGGAGCTGCCCAAGGACATGGCGGACTTCAACGGCGTCAAGATCTCCGACTCGCTGCGCTGGCTTGTGGTCCCTGCCAAGGGTAAGCAGGCTGGCTCGGTGGTCGTCGAGGCCCTGACCCAGGCTGACTACGACAAGTGTGTCGGCAAAAACGTCAACGTCGGCGGCGCTATTGTCCCAGCAGTGCCCTACGTTGACCGCAAATCTACGACAGACGGCCCCCCTCGCCTATGAAAGAGGGCCCTACGGCCGGACAACGTCTACGCATCCTTCAGCACAACGTGCACAAAATGAAGGCTGTTCATGAGACAATACTTGAGGCTGCTGCAACCGGAAAGGCGGACATTGTCTGCATCCAGGAGCCTTATACCATAAAACTCAAAGCTGGGTATAGAACATTGACGCAGCCGGGCTTCACCCTGGTTGTGCCGTTTAATGTTAGGAATCTCGAGGCCATGCCTTTGCGCCCGCGGGTCCTGACCTACGTCCGCCAAGGCCTGCCGTTTTCTGTGCTGTTCGAGTTTGGCGATGCTGAGAGTGATATTCAGACCCTGCGCATCCTTGCGTCGGAGCCGTTTTCGCTTCTCAATGTCTACAACGAACGCCAGCTGACTGTGCAGCCTGTCCCCGAGACCCAACCCCGCCCCTATACCATTGAGCGCACCAATCTTTTATCGCGCAATATTGACACCAGTACTTTGCTTCTCGGCGACTTCAATCTCCATCACCATTGGTGGAATTCCCAGCGAGAGCATCCCCACGAACCACGAGCTGACTCTTTTGCTAACTGGCTGATGTCGCAGAATGCCACCCTGATTGTCGACGACGACTACGTTGAACGCAACGGCGGCACATACGTCAACAGCAGCACGACCTCGGTGATCGACCTCGCATTTTCCCTGCGGTCTCGACCGGGCCTGTTTACGAACTGGAGGTATCTTCAGGAGACGGGCTCCGATCACCGGGCCATCAGTTTTGATTACGTCAGCACCACCACACCCAAAACCCTAACACGTAACCCGGCGTTCAACACCAAGACGGCCGACTGGTCGCTGTTTCGCAAGGAATGGCTGGCTGGCCAGGCTGACCTTGAGCTTCAGCTGTCCCTGGCAGAGATTTCTGCAGACGGTGACGCAAGTGTGAGCGGTTCACTAAGTACAAGAGAGTCTTGCAGTTATGACCAGAATGCTGTTTATTATCTTTTGATGGAGAGAAAAAGGAAGAAGAAAGACTAAACTAAACAGCGGATTTGGGTCTACTATATAGACATTTTTGTGCTTACAAATGCAAGTTCCCGATCGGCTCAATATCCCTCCGTGAGCTCCTTATGTCCGAGTTTTCGGCGATAACTCGAGGTTAACTCCGATCCCGTCGGAATCCCTCAGTTTCCCTCGGAACACTTCGGACCTTTTTGCATCCTGCCGGATTAGGCGAATCCTACCCACGGACCTCAAGTCCGACCCGGTCCGAGCTCTCCGAAGCCTCCGAAGAGTTGCCGAAGTTCATCCGAAACCTTGTCCAAATTCGGTGAAACGACCTGCATTCGAAAGCACTGGATCAGCTCTGTCTGATCCAACCACGGGTTCTCAACCCGTAACATTACCCCCCTCTTCTCCTCTGTGTGGGTGGCCCTGTCCGCGCACCGGCCTCTGGTTCACCAACGTCATCGTCGTCTCCAAACTTCGCTTCAAAGGTGTCCAGTGCTTCAGTCTCCTCAAAGTCGGCTCGTGGTCTCCAATCGGGCTCTGCGTATCCAACCCATTTAACCAGTAGTTCTCTTCGAAATCCCCTTCCAATGCGTCTTCGTCGACTTCTCAGGATTTGTTCGACCAAAAATTCAGGCTCGCCGTAGTCGTTCTCTTCAATGTGTGGAGGCTGGGCATCGTCTGTTTCTTGGGAGGGCAACGGGTTGTTCGGTGCTCGTTTAAGGAGGTCGACATGGAAGCGGGGATGGATGTTTGTTGGTACATCAAGCTCGACCACATGGGGAGAAACCACTTTCGTGACGCGGTACTTGGCATTGGCCCAAGCAAGCTTCTTCAACAGTTGCGGAGTGCTGATATTTTTGAGTTTTAACCATACAAGGTCACCCACTTCGAAGCGTTCCTGGGCACCACGTGATCTGTTTGCCTGGTCTTCCATTTCCTGTTGACGGGTGGCCATTGCTGCTTGTGCCAGTTCCCAACCTTCGCGTAGCTTTTGAACGAACTTCTCCGCATCTGTGGCCTCCAAAACTCCGTGAAGAGCCTGATCGGCGATGACCTGCTGAATTGGACTGACATGGTAGCCGTGCGTGAGGAAAAAGGGGCTCATTCCTGTCGAAGTGTTTCGGTTGTTGATTGCTAACATAGCGGATGGTAGCAGGTCGGGCCAGTCGTATTGTGAATAGGTAATGAATGCTCGTAGGTATGCCAACACTTCCTGGTTCATCCTTTCTGTCGCTCCGTCGGTTTCTGGGTGGAAGGCAGTTGACAGTCTCTGTTCGATCCCTGTCAGTTCGCACAACTTGGTCCAAAATTCGCTCGTCCAATTGCTTCCACGGTCTGATGTTAAGGCGTGAGGGAAGCCGTGGTGTTTCCAGTGGCAGTGTACGAACCGCTCTGCACACTTTTCGGCTGCCATAGTTGTCATGGCCTCCAAGCTGACAGCTCCAGTAAGTCGGTCCACAATGACCATCAAGTATCGTGGGTCGCCAGTTTTTCGTGCAGGTAGTTCCGTCATAAAATCGATACCGAGTTCCGAGTGTGGTCGTTCAGGGATAGGCAGTGGTCGTAAGAGTCCCTTCTTTCTTTCTCGCCATACTTTGGATCGTCCACACACGTCACAATTGGCGCAGAATTGGCGCACCTCTCTTGAAATGCCAGGCCAAAAGAATTCCCGGGACAGAATCGCAAGCGTGCCGTCTCGACCTGGGTGTCCTGTGACATGTGAGTCGTGTGTTTTCTGGATCAGCGCAGTTCGCAATGGTTCCCAGTCAGGCACGAACAGTTTGTGCCGATATACTAGAGCGCCGCGCTCGTCGAACTCGCATTCCGCTATAGAGATCGTGACTTTTCTCGAGATGGTAGGAGGAAAACTTCGTTCGCCACTGGCCAACGCTTGGTACATGAGTGCAATATCCGAATCCTTCGTCTTAGCTGTATCCCATAGTTCCTGCAGGTGGAGTTGCGCGAAAAGCTGCGCACCGTTAGGGATCCGGTCCGCGGGTTGGGTAACGTGGGCCGGGGTCATCATTACTGCTGCATCTGGTGACACCCAATGGTCCTTGACAAGTCTCATGATCCGAGATTTTAACCTGTCGTCGTCTTCGCCTTGAGGAATGTCTTGTTCTCGTCTGCTAAGGGCGTCGGGTTTACCACTTTTGCTTCCTGATCGGAACTCAAGCTGGAAGTCGTATTCTGAAAGCTTCTGGGACCACCGAACCTGCCGCTCTGAAAGTTTCCGTGTCGTCATAAAGTATTGCAGGTTCTTGTGGTCGGTCAATATTTTGAAGGGGGCGCCAAGACTCTTCAATTCGCCCCTCCACTCTTCCAAGCACTTCACAACTGCCAGGAGCTCTTTGTCGTGAATCTCATAGTTGACCTCGGCAGGGGACAGCTTCTTGGAAAAGAATGCTACTGGGCGCAGTTCGCCTTCGTCGTCCACTTGGGATAGAGTTCCTCCCAGGGCCCATCCAGAACAGTCGCATTCCACGATCGTCTTCCTGTCTTCGTCCCACATCGCTAGAACCGGGGCGGTAATAAAAAGGTTCTTCAGCGTCTCGAAAGCTCGTTCTTCGATTGGGCCCCAGGTCCATGCGGTGCCTTTCTTCGTTAGCCTGACTAGTGGAGCCGCCACGTCGCTGAAGGAATCGATAAACTGGCGGTAAAAATTTGCGAATCCTATAAAACTTCGAACGCCCTTGACATTGGTGGGTGGCGTCCATTCTCGTATGGCAGCGACCTTTGCTGGGTCGACTTTGACACCTTTGCCTGCTTGGATGATGAAACCTAGGTACTTTGTTTCAAAAACTGCGAATTCGCACTTGTCGATGTCTAAACGGAGACCTGCATTTCCCAATTTTTTGATGACGAGGTTGACTTTTTCCATGTGGTCTGCGTAGGTGCCGTCGGTATAAATCAGGACGTCGTCAATATACGCGGAGCAGAAGTCGTCCAAATATTCTTGCAGGGTTGAATTGATATACCGTTGAAAGGTTGCAGGGGCTCCGGTGAGTCCAAAAGGCGTCACCAGCCATTCAAAAAGTCCAAAACGTGTGCGGAAGGCCGTTTTCCATTCATCTCCCTCTTTTATGCGAATCTTGTGGAAAGCGGCACGAACATCGACCTTTGTGAAGTACTTCGCCTTAGACAACGCTCGTAGTGTCTCACTGATCAAAGGAAGCGGGTATCGGTCTTTTTCAGTAATGGCGTTAATGCCGCGGTAGTCAACGCAAAAGCGCAACCCTCCTCCAGGCTTACGTACGAAAAGAACAGGCGCGCCGCCGGGAGAGCTGCTGGCTCGAATCCAATTCCTGTCCAGATGGTCCGAGAGGGTTTTCCGTAAGACTAACAGCTCGTCGCGGGACATGCTGTACAAGGGACCCCACGGGACTTCGTTCTCTCGCCCTTGTTTGTCTTTCGTCAGGTTGATAGCGTGGTCTATTCCGGGGCGGTTCGGGGGTTGGTCGTCCTTTTCGTCGTCTAAAAACACTTCTGCCAAGTGTTTGAGTTCGCTAGGCAGTCGTTTGTCGATCTCTTGTAGGGTAACACGAGGTTTTACTTGCAATGCCTTGTTGATGTCTTCGATGGTGGCAGCAAAAACCTCTATGTCTTCATTCTTTTTCTTGCTGCGCCGGATTTCTGCAGCAAAGACGGATGCCATCACCATGCTCGCTTTTGTGGTTGTTATATGGGCGTCGAGCCATCCTTTTTCTCTCACAACTTGGGCATCTTCTTCGCTTCCGAGGCGTATGACTCGTTCTTTCGCCAGGTAGACAACGTCATTCCTTTCCATCCAGGGTTTTCCCAAAATCATGTCGTATGCTAGGTTCGGGATGACGTACCCGAAAATTCTTTCTGTCCGGCCGTCAATATCTAGATCGCAGAACGCCATCTCTGAGATCCATCTTTTTTTTTCGTCGTTTTCGGCTAACTTGAGTTCCCGTCTTCTTATCGGGATGCGCTGGAGCCCTTTCTTTCTCACCAAAGTCTCGTTGAACGCCGATGTTACAAGGCATCCACTGTCAAATAAAGCATCACAGTAAAAGGAATTGTTAATAAATGCTTCAATTAGGAACGGAGTGGAGTGTAAATCTTTAAATACATCGAGCGGAACATCGCAATTGTTGGGGCTCTTCTTCTTATGACCCTGGGGGCGACTTTTCCCAGAGTCTACTCTTTTTCCTCGTCGTCGGAAAGGTCATCGGCCACATCATCCATCGATTCGGGGGCTTGTTGGATTGTCGTGCGGTTCACTCTTGCGGGCGCACGGGCCGGGGCAAACTTGGGGCATTCGAAGGATCGGTGGCCCTTGGCAAGACAGCGGAAACAAGCGTTGCTGGATCTAGCGGTTTCTATCTCCGCCGGGGTTCTCCAAGGGGCGCGGGATTTTCGGGGGCGTTGTCCATAGTTGTTCGAGGCGCGGCCTTGGAGGGCGTTGACACCTGTCATCATGGTGTCTCCGTCGTTGTCGATTCGCGTCTGCTGATTTGCGACACTTGGGGTCACCACTTCGGCGAACCTTGCTCCACCTCTAGTTTTCGCGTACCACGTCGAGGTCTTGGACGTGTCCTTCGACCGGTATCCTGGCAACGCTTCCACTCGGCCAGCCACCGTCTTCACCTTCTCAACCCAACGCGGGTAATCATCGTTGGGGAGGTTTTTTGCCGTGAGGTGTACCTGTAACGTTTGGTTGATAGCGGAATTCAGGTACATGATCTTCACACGGTCTGGCCAATCTAAACCTCCACAAAGGCCAACTTGATGCTCGAAATCCTGCAAGAACGATATAAAACTCTGATGGTTTCCCATCTGCATGGTCAAAAGCTTTTGACCCGCCTTCTGAATAGCCTCCTTGTCTTCGAATTGGTCATGGATATGGCCAAGGTAGGCGTCCCAATCCCAACCATGAGTGGCTCCGTCAGTGAACCACTGTTCAACTCTGGCCTGTTGCTCTGTGGGAATGGCCATGAAAACACTTAGGTAAATTGCCTGGGAGGAGCCAACGACTTGTGATTCGATCTGAGCTCGGGCCTTCAACTGTTTGAAGAATCGCGGGAACGACGCTGTCTTTCCGTCCCACTCCGGCCATTTTGCGTTGTACCGATGGTCGATCATCGGGGCGAAGGGGCCCGGGGTACGTACTGGCGCCGGGGTAGGGGCTACCGGGGCAGGTGCAGGTGCCGGGGGGGCGGTTGCCTGTAACAGGACTTGGCTTCGTAGCAACATCTGGATCACTCTCAGTTGCTCCGGAGTGAACACCTCCAATCCTGGGGTGTCTGAACTCTGCTGTGGGGGCGCCTCGGCTTGTTGCCGGGAGGGGCCAGGCTGGTCAAGCGCAAGTCCAGCCAGAACATCTTCCATCTTGTCGTTACTCATTCTGGCTCGACGGCGTATAGGGGACGCGTTGTCTTCGGATGCGGACCAGAATGAGGGCGAGGGTGGCTGTACGGGGCTTGTACTGCGGGGGCTTGATGTGATGCCGTACTTCATTCGTCAAGTATGGCGCGGTAGGAGGGCGATGAAGTTTCCTCACAAACTTCTAAGAAACAATAGGGGGTGATGAAGTTTCCTCACAAACTTCTAAGAAACAATAGGGGGTGATGAAGTTTCCTCACA
Source organism: Berkeleyomyces rouxiae (assembly GCF_048999995.1). Taxonomy (NCBI): domain Eukaryota; kingdom Fungi; phylum Ascomycota; class Sordariomycetes; order Microascales; family Ceratocystidaceae; genus Berkeleyomyces; species Berkeleyomyces rouxiae. Next base: position 19,732 of record NW_027396536.1, on the reverse strand, counting down.
AACTTCTAAGAAACAATAGGGGGTGATGAAGTTTCCTCACAAACTTCTAAGAAACAATAGGGGGTGATGAAGTTTCCTCACAAACTTCTAAGAAACAATAGGGGGCAATGAAGTTTCCTCACAAACTTCTAAGAAACAATAGGGGGCAATGAAGTTTCCTCACAAACTTCTAAGAAACAATAAAGGATCAAAAGATAATATGTGAGCGGTTCACTAAGTACAAGAGAGTCTTGCAGTTATGACCAGAATGCTGTTTATTATCTTTTGATGGAGAGAAAAAGGAAGAAGAAAGACTAAACTAAACAGCGGATTTGGGTCTACTATATAGACATTTTTGTGCTTACAAATGCAAGTTCCCGATCGGCTCAATATCCCTCCGTGAGCTCCTTATGTCCGAGTTTTCGGCGATAACTCGAGGTTAACTCCGATCCCGTCGGAATCCCTCAGTTTCCCTCGGAACACTTCGGACCTTTTTGCATCCTGCCGGATTAGGCGAATCCTACCCACGGACCTCAAGTCCGACCCGGTCCGAGCTCTCCGAAGCCTCCGAAGAGTTGCCGAAGTTCATCCGAAACCTTGTCCAAATTCGGTGAAACGACCTGCATTCGAAAGCACTGGATCAGCTCTGTCTGATCCAACCACGGGTTCTCAACCCGTAACATAAACAGCATTTGGTCATAACTATGAGATTCTCTCATACTTAGTGAAACCCGTCACATTTTGCTTTATGCCCAACAGTTTGGCTAAAGCCTTGGAAAAAGCCGACGTAAACAGACTACCCCTGTCGGACACAATGTCCAATGGCAGACCGTGGAGCCTATACACTGCTGACAAATAGAGCTTAGCAAAACCTGCAGCATCCAGCGAGGAATCGCAAGGTATAAAGTGAGCCATTTTGCTAAGCCTATCGATGACAACGAGAATCATGTCAAAAGAATTGGAGACCGGCAAGCCGGTGATAAAATCAAGGGACACAGATGTCCACCGAGCTTGCGGAATGGTCAGAGGTTTCAGTAGACCGTAGGGACTATGTCGCGCGGACTTGATCCGTTGGCAGACCTCACAATTTCGGATGTACCGGATGACATCACGACGCATCCCGGGCCACCAGTATTCCCGAACAAGAAGTTCAAAAGTGTTCTTTTGTCCAGGGTGTCCGCTAGGCATAATATCATGACAATTCTTCAATGCACGAACTCGTAGATCCTCGTTCGGCAAATATAGAAGGTCGTTGACAAACAAAAGACCGTCATTGTCAAGCCTGCAGACACTGAGGTCCACATCTGGAGGTTTGGTCGACTGGCCTCGAAGAGCAGAAATAACATCAAGAGCCCACTTGTCCGTGGATAGCGCGATTTTTACCTCGTCTACCAAAGACATGGTACCAATAAAATTTTCAGGGGGAATAATAGGAGCACACAGCTCTTTATCCTCCTCAGAAGAAGAAGAAACGAGGTCTTCGTAGCGTCTGGTCAGGGCATCAGCTCTAGAATTCAAGGAGCCAGGCCTATAAGTGATGACATAACGGTACTCGCTCAGTTCCATAGCCCACCTCGCTTGCCGTCTGTTCATGGCCGGAATTTGCTTAAGAACGGCTAAATTCCGATGGTCCGTCAATACCAGAACAGGTTTTTCCAGACTTTCAACCATGAATCGCCACGACTTTAGAGACTCCACAATGGCTAACAACTCCTTGTCACCTACGCCGTAGTTACACTGGGCAGGATTCATTTTTTGAGAGAAATAGGCCACGGGGTGTAGTAGAAGCCCCTTGTCAGTCGGGTGGTATTGAGACATGACGGCAGATATTACACGGTCAGACGCGTCTGTTTCAATAACAGTGTCCAACAGGTAATCAAAGTGCTTGAGGATAGGTTCAGAGCAGAAAAGGTCCTTCAGGGTGTGAAATGCTGCCTCACATTCAGAGGACCAGACAAAAGATTGCGTCTTTTTAGTCAACTCGAAGAGAGGTGTGCAGATTCTAGAGAAGTCACGGATGAACCTCCTATAGAAATTGGCAAAACCCAAAAAGGACTGGACTCCCTTAACAGTTCGGGGAGCCTCCCACTCACGGACAGCCGCAACTTTAGCGGGGTCCATCTTCAGAGCATCGGCTGAAATAACAAAGCCAACAAAGGTAGTTTCAGTCTTGTCGAATTCGCATTTTTCACCCTTGACAAACAGACTGGCCTGCGCTAATTTTAGCAGGACTTTGCGCACATGAACATCATGTTCCTCTTGGTTCAGAGAGAACACCAGGATATCATCCAAGTAACAGACACAGAATATGTCCAAATACTCCGACAAGACCTCGCTGACATATTTCTGACACGTGGCAGGAGCATTGGTGAGCCCAAACGGCATCACATTGTACTCAAAAATGCCATATCGAGTTCTGAAAGCTGTCTTGTATTCATCACCTTTCTTGATGCGAATCAAGTGGTACGCAGCTCTCAGATCCAGCTTTGTAAAAATGTTTCCCGTAGCCGCCGTGCGCAGTGATTCATTGATCCGAGGCAGAGGAGTTACGTCTTTGATGGTGATATCATTGACGGCTCGGAAATCAACACAGAATGTTACGGGTCGTGGACCCGATGTTGGATCATCTTTGGGCTGATCCATGTTGACCCACTTTTTGTGTGATTTGAAGTTGGGTCCACTTTCGGGTTAGGGTTTGTGGACCCACTTTTAGTCGACCAGGGTGCGACCCACTTTTTGTGTCACAAGGGTCGGGACCCACTTTTATGTGCACGGATGTTGCTCCACTTTTATTGTACAGGGGTCATAGGGCTGGTTGCCCTGGTGGGGCGCACACAACTGGATTGTCGAACGCCTATAAAGCAGAGCCAGTTCCCCCATCTTTAGTTTAGATTTTCTTCTTCCTTTTCTTTCTTTTCTTCCCTATGTTAAAGATAATAAACAGCATTTGGTCATAACTATGAGATTCTCTCATACTTAGTGAAACCCGTCACATATTATCTTTAACATCTTCTTGAGTTTTCTCACGATCCCCTGGAGTTACGGGATCCGTTCAAGAAGTTTTATATACAGTTTTCATCCCTCTATTTGGATATGTTCCTATCCCTGTTCTACCTGTTTGTTTTTATCCTATTTGGGCAAGTGCAATCTTATGCCATGTTGAGCCCTAGGACCCCCAGTTTTCCGCCTTTCCTCCCCGCCACGTTGCCACCCTAGGTCGCCACCATGCCCCAGCAGACCGAAGTCAACCCGCAGCCTGATGTTACCACGTTCCAGTTGTTACAGTCAGTGCATCAGCTGTTATCGAGCCAACAATGTTCCCCCTCTCCCACACACAATATCTCATGGCCCCAGTGGGATGGTCAGCCCTCTTCGTTCAAGCGTTTCTTCAATCAACTGAAGCTTAGAGCCCGGATCAGCCATCGCCACCGCCTCACTCCCAGCGAAATATGTTTCGAAATCTTTATGAGTATTCCCCAAAGCCAGCAGCCACGTTTGGATCTTTGGCTCGATCAAGGGGAAGCTCACGACTGGGACTGGGAGAAGCTTTTAGAACACATCAACGACCAGTTCACCGACAAGCAAGCTGTGATGAAGGCAGGTCAGAAGTTGATGACCATGAGAATGGGAGAAGCGCAGACTTTCAACGCGTTTCTGCAAGACTACGAATATTCGCTGAGCGCCTGTGGAGGTTGGCATTGGCCCGACAGATGCAAGATCCTATTCATAGATGCGGCCCTCAACGACACATTACAGTACCACCTCACTCCGAAGAAGTTACCCGACGACGATTACAACAAGTGGGTGACGAAAGTACGGACTATAGCTGGAAGAGTTGAGTGCTTGCCGAAGTTAACTACGAGATTCATGACAAGGAGCTTTTGGCAGTGGTTAAGTGCCTTGAGGAATGGCGAGGCGAACTTAAGAGTTTGGGAGCGCCTTTCAAGATTTTGTCCGACCACAAGAACCTACAGTATTTCATGACGACTCGCAAACTTTCGGAGCGCCAGGTTCGGTGGTCGCAGATGCTTTCGGAGTTCGATTTTAAGCTGGAGTTTCGGTCAGGCAGCAAGAGTGGAAAGCCCGACGCCCTCAGTCGACGACAGCAAGATGTTCCGCAAGGCGAAGATGACGACCGCCTGAAGTCTCGGATCATGAAGCTCATCAAGGACCAATGGATTCCCCACACAGCAACGGTGCCTGTGGCAGCTGGTGACATCGCAGAAAGCCCCGACAATGTCCCGGACGGATCACGACTGTTTGTGCAACCGCACCTCCAAGAGCTTTGGGACCAAGCGAAGGACCACGACTCGGATATGCAGGAAATGTACCAAGCTTTGGCAGCAGGCGAACGAAGTTTTCCCCCGTCGCTGACCAAGAAGATAACGATATCCATAGCCGAGTGCGAATTCGACCAACGTGGAGCACTGTTATATCGCCACAAGTTGTTTGTTCCAGAATGGGAACCCCTACGGACGGCACTGATTCAGAAGACGCACGACTCACACATCACAGGCCACCCCGGACGCGACGGCACGCTTGCCATTCTGTCCCGCGAGTTTTTCTGGCCAGGTATATCGCGAGATGTGAGACGTTTTTGTGCGAACTGCAATGTTTGTGGGCGGTCGAAAGTGTGGCGCGAGCGTAAGAAGGGATTACTGTTGCCGCTTCCGATCCCGCAGCGACCCCACTCGGAGCTGGGTATAGACTTCATGACTGAGCTCCCCGCGAAGAAATCGGGAGATCCCCGCTACCTGATGGTGATTGTTGACCGTCTAACGGGAGGTGTTGCCTTGGAAGCCATGAACACGATGAAGGCCGAACAATGTGCAGAGAGTTTTCTGCAGTGTTACTGGAAGCACCATGGTTTCCCGCGCGCGCTGGTCTCTGATCGAGGCACTAACTGGACGAGCGAGTTTTGGACTCATCTTTGCAAGCTTACTGGTATCGAACAACGGTTGTCGACAGGTTTCCACCCACAGACTGACGGCGCAACGGAACGGATGAATCAAGAAGTTTTGACATACTTGCGATCGTTCATCACCTATTCGCAGTATGATTGGCCAGACTTGCTCCCCTCGGCCATGTTGGCGATCAACAACCGGAATACCTCGATGGGAATGAGTCCGTTTTTCCTGACGCACGGTTATCACGTCAGCCCAATCGAGCAAGTTACAGCAGAAGAGTCCGTTCCGCGAAGGCTAGAACACCGAGACGCCGAGAAGTTCATTCAGAGACTCCACGAAGGCTGGGAGCTAGCACAGGCAGCCATGGCAGCGCGACAACAGGACATGGAAGATCAGGCCAACCGATCGAGAGGCCCCCAGGTTCGGTTCGAAGTCGGAGACACCGTGTGGCTAAAGCTCAAGAATATTTCGACGCCGCAGCTATCAAAGAAGCTTTCCTGGACGAACGCGATGTACAAAGTCAGGAAGATTGTCTCTCCCCACGTTGTTGAGTTGGACGTGCCGACAAATGTTCACCCGAGATTCCACGTCGATTTGCTCAAGCCCGCCAGCCAGAACCCGTTCCCGTCGCAAGAAACGGACGACACGCAACCGCCGCCAATTGAAGAAAACGAATACGGCGAACCCGAGTACCTTGTTGAACGAATCCTGAGAAGCCGCCAGAGACGCGTTGGAAGAGGCTACCGCAGAGAAGTTCTTGTCAAATGGGCCGGATACGCAGAGCCAGATTGGAGACCGCGCGTTGATTTCGAGGACACCGAAGCGCTTGAGATGTTTGAAGCCGAGTTTGGAACAGAAGACGATGTGGGCGTACCAGAAGCTGACGCCCGGACAGGCCCCCGCACACGGACGAGAGGAGGGGGGTAATGTTACGGGTCGTGGACCCGATGTTGGATCATCTTTGGGCTGATCCATGTTGACCCACTTTTTGTGTGATTTGAAGTTGGGTCCACTTTCGGGTTAGGGTTTGTGGACCCACTTTTAGTCGACCAGGGTGCGACCCACTTTTTGTGTCACAAGGGTCGGGACCCACTTTTATGTGCACGGATGTTGCTCCACTTTTATTGTACAGGGGTCATAGGGCTGGTTGCCCTGGTGGGGCGCACACAACTGGATTGTCGAACGCCTATAAAGCAGAGCCAGTTCCCCCATCTTTAGTTTAGATTTTCTTCTTCCTTTTCTTTCTTTTCTTCCCTATGTTAAAGATAATAAACAGCATTTGGTCATAACTATGAGATTCTCTCATACTTAGTGAAACCCGTCACACAGAATCGTAAACTGCCTGGCTTCCTAGCAAAAAGAATCGGGGAAGCCAGCGGCGAAGAGGAAGAGGAAATAAAGCCTTTAGCAAGCATGCCATCTAGATATTTTTTGACAGCCTGCAACTCGAGTGGAGTCATATCGTACAGCGGGGCCTTGGGGTATTTCGCATCGGGAACGAAGTTAATCGCATGATCAATGTCCCGGTGAGGTGGTAGTTGATCAGCACCTTCTCGAGAGAACAGAGGAAGTAGGTCATGGTATTTCTTCGGGATGCGTTCAAGGAGCCGTGCATGCTCTTGTTCCGGAGTTAGGTCCTCCTGATTGAGATAATCCAGGACTTCCTGAGCGGTGACACGATAAATCTGTAGTTTCTCAGCTTTGGCAAAGCGATGCAAAGCCTGAGACGACACCGTCACACAGGAACAAGACACAGCTGACGATTGTGCAATAAAAGAAGGAAGGGGTGAAGTGGCTGAAGCAGGAGCAGATCCCTCAATCTGACTGCCAGCGGTAGAAGCAATATTTTTGTCGTTTTTTGTATAAGAAAAATCAAACGAAGCGCCAGAATCAGTAGAAGCAGTCGAAACAGAAGAAGAAGAAGAAGAAGAATCAGAAGCTGCCACAGCATTGCCATCGGCGGTAGAAGTAACCGATATCTTGAGCGTATTGGAAGGCCAAGAAATTTCCGGGTTATGGGCGTCGAGCCAGCATTTCCCCAGGATGATGTGGTAGCCCCCAAGCTTCGTGATTTGAAAAACCAAAGTTTCTGAATAATTAGGAAAAGAGAGGGACAAAGGAACTTGGTGGGTCACTTTACCCGCAGCAGTTTCACTACCATCAACAACATGGAGCGACTCGGCTCTGGCCTTGAGAACAGTAGGAATCTGATGCCTTGCTATAAATTCAGAATCCACAAAACAAGTTGTTGATCCCGAATCCACCATAGCGTAGGCCTCAATGGAATTATTCACTGTCACAGGAATAACCAGAGGGGGAGAGTTACCATAATCGATAGCATTATCAAGAGAACAAGTGCTGATTCTCAAGAGACCCTCATCAGCAGCGTCAGGGCTAGCCAGGACCAGAGGGGAATGGGTCGGTAGCCCTTCTAGTTTTTTGACGCATCAGGCGCAGGGGCCGTCGAGGGAGCCCGGGTAGAAGTGGAGGGAGAAGGGACAGTAGCTGCGCGAAGAGCAAGGTTGTTTTTGGGGCAAGCCTTTAGCATGTGGTCCTTTGCGCCACACTTCCAACAAACACCCTTTGCCATTTTGCCGTCAGCAGTCTTACGGAAGGGTAGACCGTTGGCATCGGGACCTGCAGAGGTACCCTTAGCTGGCTTGGTGTTGGGGACAGCTTTTTGGGCGCCAGCATTTCTCGAACGAGAATCTTGCTGAAAGGGGACCACACCAGGAGGCGGTTGGATTTTCCCGTTGTTTCCCCGGGTTCGGTTGTTGATCGTATTGTCCAGCGTGTTGCAGAAATTAGCGAACTGATCAAGCGTTCCCTTAGGGGCAGGATAGGTGTTCCAAGCCAGAGCGTCCTGTATGTGGGGCTTGAGGCCTCGCTGAAATAGTGCAATGGTGAAATCAGCGTCGGCCCAACCGAGTTTCTTCAACAGCGTTGTAAAAGCAGAGTGATAGGCAGTACAAGTACCTGTCTGCTTTAAGTCGAAGATCTGCTGGGTCGCAGTCATGCGCCAGTCAGGGTCATCGAAAGCCTCAGCTAACGATTTCATAAAATCGTCGTACGTTTCAAAGTTCATGTGTCCAGTGGCCGGGTCCATCCGAGGCATGGCCCAATCCAGAGCGCCATCTCTAAGGTAGGAGAAGGCAGTCATCAGCTTGCGCTGCTCCGTGCGGTGGTGCTTGGGTGCAGCAGCAAATTTGACCGCAAGTTGCCTCTGGAACGCCTGGAAGCCTTGCTGATTGCCATCATAGGGCACGACATCAAGATGCTTGTCGGCCTCTTTCAACGGATCGGCATCCTCTTCCCGTTTGACTCGGGGAAGAGACTCAAGGGAGTTGAAGCGGGCTTCAGCGCCAGCCTGGAACGCAGCCCAGTAAACCTGAGCCGCATCAGGAACAGAGCCAACGGGGATGGGCGGGGCACCATCGTCGGTGCGCAGACCAGACATGTAAGCCGCCACAATAGCCATTTTGATCTCAGCACTGAACTCCCTAGGAAGGGCACCGAGATGCCAGTTCTCAGGAGTTCGGTCAGGAATCGACAGGAGGAACGTATTGAGATGCTCGATCATTTCGCGAGTGAGGGCCATTGCGAGTTGAAACGTAATAGAGAGGGAAAAATAAATGAGGAGAGAAAAAAGTGCCAAAGAGAGCCAAAGTTGTAATAGCGTCGGGTCTTCAAATGAAGCTTAACAAAATATTACGGATAGGGCCCGAAGAAAGGATTAGGGTTCCGGGTACAGCCAACGACTCGGGACAATGATAGGTTCCTGAGGTGGACAGTCGGGCCTGTGGAGGAAGACGTCAGTTAGACAGAGTGCTAAGACGTATGGTCGGTTGAGATGAAGAGGCAACACACAACTTAGATGGCTATTCTGAGAATAGAGCGGCACAAAGAGGAAGGAGGAGGAACAATCACACACTTCAAAGAAGAAGAAAGGTTGAACTGCAAAGAAAGCAAGAACAGAATGGTATAAAGAAGAAGAAGAAGGTAAGCAAGTGCATGTGATTGTTAAGCTTGGAGAACAAGAGTAAACCTGATCAACTCAGGGCAGGAGACGACGATATTTATGTTGTCGGCGCTCCTGACAAAACTCTGTCTTCCCAAGCTAGAAACAATCAACATCTAACTATGAACAAAAGATAAGTCTCGTGTAAACAAGACGTAACAGGTTCGTAACAATCGAACCAGATAACAACCCCCACCTAAGCACGCAATGGCAATTGCAACAAGAAAACTCCGCAGCAGCAGAACAACGTCTATCAGAGCACCCGTGCTCAGCACATCCCACGACAACCTCATATCCGTTGATCAACTCACGATCTACACAGACCAACCTGTGCCATAAGCGCATCTTCATAGGTCGCCGACCTTCGGCGTTGTGGAAAAGAAGAGTGGGGTAGGTCTCATGCATAACCCTTAGCATGAGCAGTGTCAGGATGGCTATTCATGACACCCACTTACTTGTCCAACTATTCCTACACCCACGAGTCCACCTATCTATTAAACTACTTGTCCACCTGCTTGTCGACCTATGTAATAAACTACTTGTCAACCTACGTCCAAACATAATTGTCGAAGTGTGTGTTACAGTACTTGTCGACCTGTCTGTCAACCTAATTGTCAACTTATCCTGCCACTTATCCACTTAATTATCCTGCCTTTTGTCAACTTGCTTGTCAACTTGCTTGTCCACCTTGTTCTCAACTTGCTTGTCCTGATACTTGATGACATACCTGTTACACACCTTGTCCGCCCATCTCCCACCATAAATCTCCTGTCAGTTGTTCACCTATTCCTGGTCCTCTTTGTCCATCCCCTTGTCCACACCATTGCCACATACTACACACAATCTTGCCCTATGCCACTGTAGCCCATGTCCTACCCTGTTAATCTGAATCAACCGACCGCAGCCTTATCCTATCCTCAACAGTGAACCTCACCATCAGTTCGACTACCTGTAATCGCCCTTTGTTTTCCATATCATCTGTCGCCTGTCAGTCTTGCCTTGCATCTCAAAACAAGAGAGTATATACTGTACCTACTGCCACTACAGTTGAATGTCAGTCAAGGTAGTACAAATATACTCCACTGTACTGTTTGTCGTTACACACTAACAAACTGCATCGTCACTTCTTCAAACCCGTTAGTTCGTATCTGTTATTTACTGCAGTAGTCTGTTAAACAAAACCCTCGCCTTAGTTCTTTTTTGCCTCAGCCTGCCTGTCTGGAATCACACAATCTGCACTTTGTTTTGTTATCTTGAATGTCTACGTGTCTATAACTTGATTCCCGGAAACACCGCCCCGACCATCACCAGACGTTTACCATCGTTGCACATCAGCTACTTGTATCTAGCGCAATCAAATCAAATAATATCAGTAAGCTCAGTGACTTTGGGCCATCCCTCGAGTTCACTTTGATTTCTTTATTTAAATCTCCACGTGCTTGTTACCTGCCTTACGGGATCACTCCCTTGACTACTACCACACGTTGAACTTCACTGTACCTCAATCATTTATAGCCCAGGAAATTAGACTGCATTAATAGGCTGAGCATTGTCTAGCTATCCTCCGAGTATACTTTGATGTCTCACTTTAAATGTCCTCACGTTCGTAACTTGACTTCAATGATCACCACCCCGATGCCCACCACCCGTTGAGCTTCACTGCATGCGGACCACTGATCTACAGTGCAAGCAAATTATACAAATAAGCCCGTCAAGGCTAGGCTATCCTCTGGGTGTTTTTTCATTTCCTGCTTTCATCGTGTTCATGTCTGTGGCTTGACTGACGAGATCACTTCTCTCAACAGCAAGCATCCTGCGTTCGACCTTACTACACTTCAACTACTCATCGTCAACGTGGTTGGGGTATATCAATGAACTCACCAAAGTTTGTCCACTTTGCCAGTATGCTTGGCTTTCCCAGTTTAAATCGCCTGATTTCTTTAACTTGGTTATTAGAATCACAGGCCCGATCACCACCACACGTCCGACGTCACTGCACCTCAACCGCTTGTTCCCTGCGGAATCCAATTATACCAATAGCCAGATCTTGCTCGGACCATTCCCTAGGTCTGTTTTTATTTTCGTGGTGCAGTGTCGTCATGTCGTCAAATCAATTTCGGCGTCTCCACCCCGTGCATACCCCGGGTCATCCCACCACGTTCGCCTTCACAGCACATGAGTTACTTTTCGCCTCTACATTTCAACTATACTGATAGTTTTCTCTCATTCCGTTGGTTTCCCGAGTCTAGTTTACTTTTCTTCTTGCAATGTCTCCGTCTTTCGAAATGGATTTTGGCATCACAACCATGTACACACCTCCGAACACTACCACACGTTTACCGTCACAGCACAACCAACTCTTGACGCCTCTATAATCCAATTGGGTTTTCTTGTGTATTCAAGTTGGCTCATCCTCCGTGCACAGTCTTTTTTGCGTCATGCACTCTGTCCGTTTCGCCAAATCAAATTTCGCATCTCAACGCCGTGCACACCTCCGAACAACACAACACGTTTGCCGTCACAGCTCAACCACCTCTTGTCCCCTCTGTAATCCAATTGGTTTTTCTTGTGTATTTCAATCGGCTCATCCTCCGAGCATCGTCTTTCTTTTGTCGTGCACACTCCCCGTCTCGTCAAATCAACTTTCGTATCACCACCGCGTTCGCTGCTTCTAACATCACGACACGTTTACCGTCACAGCACATCGAAAACTTGTCGCCTATAAAATCCAATTATACCGGCGTGTGTGTATCACTCAGTTCATGCTCTGTGCCCAAACTTTCTTTTGTGATTTCAATCCTGTGTTGTTCGCAACTTGACTTCCGCATCACCACCCCGCTCACTACCCCGATCACCACAACACGTCTGCCTTCACTGCATCCCAACCACTTGTCATCTGCACAATCAAATTACACCGATATGCTCCCCCAAGCCAGCTCATTCTCCGAGTATACTTTGCCCTCTTGCCTTATCACTCGTCATGATTGTCACTTGCCTTGACCTCACATCCGCTGCTCAAAGGAGATATTCAATTCCGGCCACCACCCAACTCTCGCCTGTGACACTTCACCAGCACCAATCTCAATCTCCAGCCTATACTCAATGTCCCTTCTGTATCTTCGGTCACATCTTGCTCTGTCTCTGTAACTATATCTGCTCAAACTCGGTGTTGTGATCTACCAATTGTCTTGTGTGCACTCCCATTTGTGTCATGTTCATTATGTCAGCCTTGTTCTCTTAACCCTACCCAATATTCGTCAATGTGCAATGGCTACCAACAAGCCAAGCAAAAAACGAAGTCAACCAGTCTTCTAACTTTTCAAACAACCACCACAGCTGCACCACGTCGTTCCAAAAAAAAAAAAAAATATGAATACTACAGCAACCAGTCCAGTGGTTTATCTTCACTTTTAAACACCTTTTGTTCATTTTAATGCAGTTCTCGTGAGTGCATCGAGCTGTGAAGACAGGCAATTGCCTCGATCACTTCCAATACGAGTATGCTATTCTCTGATCCAGCGGATCCCTGTTACTTCCCCACTGTTTCCTGAGTTGCACAGCAGCTTTGTTCGTCGAATTCTTTTTTCAAACAACTTGGATTTTTTCTTGACTGACCACCCCATCCCGAATACTTTGTCACATTTTGTCGCAGTTGAACTTTCTTTGAAATCTTCAAACAGCCACCACAACTGCAAATATACTTCAAAAAAATCATGGTCTGTAATAGTTTGTCTCTTCAAGCCTCAGCTTCACTCTAATTCTCTTGTTTTCTTTTTTAATGTAGATCTCACCAGTGCATCCCAGTGCAAAGACACTCAATAGTTGCGACAGCTTCCAGGCCATGTCCACTAAAGCAACCACTGTAGCCACTGTAAATCGCTGTCATGCCAGTCACATACAACTGATTTGGATTTTTTTTGCCAGCTTCAAAATGTATGTCTCAACAGGCTCTCACGATGCAGCCATTTCTGAGTCGTGAAATTTAGCAACTGGACGTGTGTGAAGAATAAAAGGCAATTGTGTTGCACATCTCTTGCTATCAAGTTTTCTTATTTTAGTAAACATATAATTAATGGTGAATGCAAATACATGAAATAGCAGATGTATGGTTGATTGCGTTGATGTTAAACACCAAGTTGTTCAATCGTGATGTCGCAAAATCAGTGTGTGCGTCAAGTAAATATGTGTGTGTAAGTGTGAGTGTGTCGTTGGGACTTGGACATCGTCAAGGGCACTTGCAAAAAAAAAAAAGAATGCTGTACCAAGATATGGATGAATGGGATGAATTGTACATGGGTACATGTCAATTGCCAGGTCTGCTCAGCAACAGGACCAGGGTACAAGATTTGTTTTTTTTCTGCAGGCAAATAGCCGAGCATAAACAAGCGGATCCAGCCAATCAGAGCTAGGCAGTCTTTAGCAAAAGTTGGGTTTAAAAAAAAAAGAATATTTGAAGTACCTTTAGTATGGAGTAGTGGGGTAAAAGATACATGGATTAAAAAAAAGATTAGTATGTGAAAAAGCAGTTTTGTGTCAAAACTGGGCCAGGGCGGGTATATATATATATATATATATATATATATATATATATATATATATGACATATGGGCAAAAACAAGGGCTCAGCCGTGTGTTCCGCTGCGTGGGGTCTTGAAGTCTTGTCCAGGCACTCCTGGCACATTTCTTGGCTATTGGCACTACCACAGCGCTGTTCTACGTGGTGATTGGCTGTGTAGCTTATCTCCCACACACAAGTCCGTTCATTGTATACACGGTACGCGGGTTAGTTACAGTTAACTATTTAGTGCTAGAAATGCATGTCTTCATACATACATACATATGTATTCGTCAAGGCAGGCCAAACCCAAACCAAACCACATCCCTGTGCGCGATGTTTACACCACACCGCGCCCAGGGCTCCCACTACTTCTTGTACAACCATGGACCATACGTCGTAGATCATACGTGTAGTTAGGCAGTTGGTAACTACGTATCGTAACATACAGAATGCACAGCACAAGGTATCCTCCTACACTGAGCTGTTCTTTTTTGACACATATCGCTTTTGGCGGACGGACAGCCGGCAATGGTCGTTGATCTTGGGTTTGATCGCCAGGTACATGCATCTGTGCTTGTGCATACATGAAGAACTAAGCAGTATTTCCTGACGGAAACTGCCAACTACTAGGAATCCCCAACACAAGAGACAATTAACTAATTATTGGGTTGAAAAAAACACATGAATAATGATGCTGTACATATGCATGTACATACATATTTTGCACATATGCATACAAGGGCTACTAAAACAAGCATAGCGATAACCACCCATTTTGAGTTTGGATAATGATTCTTTTTTCCTTGTAAGATACAGTTGGGTATAACTAGCACATGTACAGGTAGATGTTGTTTCTCTCCAGCCAGCTTTGCGTTTGTTGTTCATCCCTGCGATACGATTTGGATTCAAGTTAGCTCGAGTCTCGTGTATGTACATATGTATGTATGTTGTATGTACTACATAGGTACTCGCTCTGCCCTCCCCCCCGGCGCCAAGTTATCGAGTTTCATACCCCTGGCCAAAGGGAGAAGATACTTTCCCTGCGCGTAAGCATGGTAACATTACAACATCTAGACCAGGCAGTTTTTCTTCTTCGCTTAGTGTATGCGCAATCATGTATGCATACCTTGACCCTTGACGAACTGATGAGTTATGGCTAGCTACTCAACTTGCTTACGAGCAGCTGCGATCAGTAAACAGTAGAAATTTACAGAGGTCTCGGGAACTATCAGGCCTGCATTTGCTGTGTCGCGGTCACGAATGGACCCTCTCTTCTTTGTTACATTTGTCATCTCGTATCGTCCGCCATCTCTACTAGGCTCATTGTCATTTCTACCCACAGCCAAGTTTCCATTGCCCTTGAACCACCAAGTTTGGGCTTCTACAAGAAGGGTGGTTTGTTATAGTATATTTGCGTGTATTTTCAAACAAGGGAGAGCGCGCTGTCTTTCTTTTCGTTTCCCCATCTTCCCGTCTTGGTCAGTCTTCCGTTAGTTAGTTTAATCCTTGCTCCCTCCGTCTCCTTCCCATGCCCCCCGTCAACTTTCTTGTCTCGCTACCCCTGCACTAGCTCAGGACCGCAGTACGAGGCCTTTGATGAGGGGACTGCGATGTCGTACTACACATGGACACTCGCAAAAATCCACCCATGCGCCAGATTGCCTGGCAGTGCTACAGGAAAAGCCTTGTTTGTTTCAAGCAATGAGTTGCGGACCTTATAATCCCCCTTCTCCCCCCTAGCCGGATCCTCTGCTTTGCTCGTCTTTGGGTTTCTGCCACCCGTCTAACATTTGCTTTAGACTTGCCTTTTGTTTGGCGCTCTACAGTCATCACGGCGTCTTCTTTCATACCCCTGAGGAAGAGCTGATAGCCATGATGGAGGACGATAAATCGATGCACGTCACCACGACGCATGATTCGCTCACATCCAAAAAGGAGCCTGAGGTATGATCTACATTTGACCGTCCTTGCTCTTTTTTTCTTCATGTTTTGCAGTAAAGGTAGATCTTGTTATGTTGACAACAAGTGCCTCAGATCCAAGTCAATTCAGTCGAGGAACCCCCCTTGGGTGAGATTCTCAATGCGACTGCAGACGATTTGTTAGAAGCCAGAGAGATTGCTGCTGGCATGACTTTGGAGGAGACTGTTACTGTAAGTATTCACCCTAAGTCATCCACAGGCTTTCACTATCAGAAGCCAGCCATGAAGTTTGATCCGATAAACTTTGATCTTAGAGATTAACATTCTGATATCCGATAGCTCCTCAAGCAAATTCATCGGCAGTTTGCACGGGATCCCAACTTTCCCATTCAGTTGGTCACCAAGATTGAACATTTTCTTGCTAATGGCGATGTGTTGAATAACCCTGGGCAACATGAGTTGTTAATTTGGGAGATGAAAATCGAGGTAGCTCTGATCGTCAATAACTCGCCGTATGCCGAAGTACGTGCTGTTGTCGACAACCATGACGATCCTTCACTTCCAGCATCAACAATCCGTGTATGGATAATTGGCATCTTCTTCAGTGCCTGCATTGCCTTTGTAAATGCCTTCTTCGATGTCCGCATGCCTTCTATCTACGTTATATCTACCGTGCCACAACTCCTTGCCTATCCCGCCGGCAAGGCTATGGAACGTTTTCTCCCTGACGTTGGGTTCACCTTGTGGGGCGTTCGTCACTCTCTAAACCCCGGCCCATTCAACAAAAAGGAACACATGCTCATCACCATCATGTCAAATGTGGCCAAGTCGGTACCGTACACAAACTATATTGTCTGGATTCAGGTGCTGCCGCATTACTTCAATCAGCCATACGCGCTCTCTGCCGGCTACCAACTCTTGATTGGTCTCTCCACCAACTTTATTGGCTATGGCATGGCCGGTGTATGTCGTCGGTTTCTTGTGTACCCGGCCTACTGTGTGTGGCCGTCGTCACTGGTTACTATTGCCCTGAACTCTGCTTTCCACGATGCTACGCCAGAAACCAAATCTGTTCAGGGTCCCCTTAAAACAATGTGGTCCATGTCACGCATGCGATTCTTCACATATGCCTTTGTTGGCATGTTCTTCTACTTTTTCTTGCCCAACTACCTCTTCTCGGCACTTGGATACTTCAGCTGGATGACATGGATTGCGCCCAACAACGGCACTCTACAGACTCTGACAGGTGCTTACTCCGGCATGTCGCTGAATCCTGTCAATTCGTTTGACTGGAACTTGTTCACGTACATGCTTGATCCCCTTATGGCACCCTTTTACTCTACCTTCAACTTCTTCATGGGCGCCTTCATTAGCATGTTTGTTGTCTTGGGTCTATGGTACACCAATGCATACAACACGGCTTACATCCCGATTATCAGCAACCAACCTTTTGACCACTTTGGCAAGCGTTATAATGTGACATCGATTACCGACAGTCGCGGAATCTTCGATGCCGCCAAATACGAAGCCTACTCGCCTCCCTTTTTGTCAGCCGGGAGCGTGTCTACGTACATGTTCTTTTTCGCTGTTTACACAGCCACGGTGACATACGGCATACTATATCACCGCCATGAAATAAGCCTAGGCCTGCGCGATCTTTGGGGGTCTGTTCGTGGTCGCTCTCCCAGTGGCCCGCGCAAGGAAGCTCTCGATGTGCACAATCGTCTGATGAGTGTATATAAAGAGGTACCCGAGTGGTGGTATGCTGTTGTCATTGTGCTGGCTATCACGGTTGGTGCTGCTGGAATCGGCGCGTGGCCTACTAACACATCTCCTGCAGTGGTGCTCTATGGTGTTGCGCTGTGCTTGATTTTCGTTGTTCCCATTGGCATTATTGCAGCTATGACAGGCGTTGAAGTGACACTCAATGTACTGGCCGAGTTTATTGGCGGCGCGCTGGTCGAGGGCAATGCGGTTGCCATGTGTTATTTCAAGTCGTATGGCTATGTCACATGTGCCCAGGCTCTGTCGTTTGCCTCGGATCAGAAGCTCACACATTATCTCAAGGTTGCACCGCGTTTTACCTTTTGGGCGCAAATGATTCCTACACTAGTTTCAACGCTCATTTGTGTGGCTGTGTTGCAATACCAGGTTAACATCAAGGACATTTGCACGCCCGATGCGCCTTTCCGGTTCACATGCCCTGGCGTCAACACCTTTTTTACGGCTGCCGTGCTCTGGGGAACAGTTGGCCCCAAGAAGATATGGGGTAAGGGAGGCCAATACGTTGCTACGCTGCTGGGCTTTCCTCTGGGTGTCGCTGTTGTGGTTATTTTCTACACGCTCTCTCGTCGGTTCCCCAAGAACACATTGCTCCGTGGGGTGCATCCTGTTGTGGCGCTCAACGGAGCTTTGATATGGGCACCCTTCAACTTGACATACATCTGGCCAGCTGTTCCGGTGGCAGCTTTCTCGTGGCTCTACATTCGCAAACGCTTCGTCGATCTGTGGTCCCGGTATAACTACGTGCTTTCGGCTGCTTTCTCATGTGGAGTTGCTCTTTCGGGCATCTTTATATTCTTTGCCTTGCAGCTCCCTGAAATCAAAGTTATGTGGTGGGGTAACACAGTAGTCGGGGGCGGCGTTGACGATGGCACACGGACGCTCAAGGTGCTGGCGCAGGGCGAGTACTTTGGTCCTCGCCTCGGTGAGTTCCACTGAAACCTGAATTTTTCCCTTGTATTTTTTGTTTTGTTTTGTATCCACTTCCAATTGTTTCTTGTATATACTTCGCAACCGTTTGCTCTTCCCTTCCCGGTCTTGTTTTTCATGGTGGTGTTTGGGCGGTTCTATAGCGCATGATTTAGTGATGCTGTAATGTCACTGTTTTTCTTCTACATTGCTTGCTTTTGTGTGTAAACCTAGCTTCTGTCATTATGGACCTCTATTTCAAATTAGAGGTCGTCTCACGATGACTGACTTTGCTTCTGATGTATGCAACGGGGATGGCACCTGTTCTGCTATTAAATGTTGAGTAGAATCGAGTGTTGACTAAAAATAAACATGCTCCTGAGTAGGCTTGGCATGCTTAGGCGTAAAAGTTGACCGTCTCCTTCTTCTTCGATTGAACCTCGCTGATAGCATCAACATAATGCTCATGACCGACCTTAGTCTTGCCCGTCCGCAGGGCAATCATGCCAGCTTCGACACAAACCGCCTTGAGCATGGCTCCACCAAATTCGTCCGTCGATCGTGCTAGCTCGCCCCAATTGATGCCATCGGACATGGCCATCTTGCGGGAGTGAATCTTTAGAATCTGGGCTCGCGCTTCCTCGTTCGGCAGCGGGAATTCAATCTTGCGATCTAAACGGCCTGAACGCAACAGGGCCGGGTCCAAAACATCAATTCGGTTGGTTGCTGCCAACACCTTGATACGATCATCTGAAGCAAAGCCATCCAGCTGGTTCAGAAGCTCGAGCATAGTGCGCTGTACTTCACGGTCACCACTCTTCTCACTGTCGAAACGCTTGGTACCTACAGCATCTAGCTCATCAATAAAGATGATGGAAGGTGCCTTTTCCTTCGCCAAAGCAAAGCAGTCTCTGACAAGCTTAGCACCATCGCCGATGAACATCTGCACCAATTGCGGACCGGCAAGCTTCAGGAATGTGGCATTTGTCTGTGCAGCACAGGCTCTGGCCAAAAGAGTTTTTCCTGTTCCTGGGGGACCGTACATGAGGGCTCCTACGACGAGAGGAAAACAAGGACAAGTAGTTGTCAGCAAATAATCCGGACATTGTAATGAAACGAAGGTTTTACATAGCAACATACCCTTTGGCGCCTTGATGCCAATCTTGGTAAAGCGTTCTGCCTCCTTCATCGGCCAGACAATAGCCTCTACCAACTCATCAATCTGCTTTGAAAGGCCACCGACATCCGAGTAACTCTCTTTGGGTTTCTCGTCGACCTCCATAGCCTTCACTCTGCTGTCATATTCGGCAGGGAGAGTGTCGAGAATAAGATATGAGTCTTTGTTGACGCCAATCAAGTCGGCGGGCTTCAACTTGTCGGGGTCTACTAGACCAATTAACGGTAAGAAGATAGTCTGTCTGGTAGAAGTCTTGATAACAGCAGACTTTCCAACGCGTGTAGCATCGAGATCGATATTCGCGCCCTCTTCCTGTGACTCGGCGGTAGGGTCAAGATCGAGGAGTTCAACGACGTTTCCAACAAGGTAGGGCAATTGTCTAAGTAGGTGATGTTATTTAGAATGGCGCAACAACATCAGGTAGTTTCAAGAGTCATGCAGAAGCCTTCTGACAAGCTATAGGACAAGGCTAGGGACAGAGA
>NW_027396535.1:0-31684 GCF_048999995.1 Berkeleyomyces rouxiae | reverse complement strand
CATAGTTTATTCCGAAATCGAATAGCGGATTTGGCGTCCAAAGAGCAGTCGGAAATGTTGACTCTCAACTTGTGTCTGATTGTTTCGGGCCACTGTGACAGTCCATCTGTCAACGCTTTATGGATAATGGCGTATTCATCATCGGCAGCACAGGCATCAGACCAGAGTTCCCGTAAGGCAGGCGGAAGTTCGGGGGTAGAAGGGGCTTCTGGCGTGTTGGTGGTTTGTGTCGAGAAAACTTTCAGGCCGTTACCGTCGTGGTGCAAGATAGTGGCTAGTCGGTCGTTGTAGCGCGCGTCATTCGTGTTGTCTGGGGTGTCGCGGCGAGAGAGAGCATCTGGGAGAGGGGAGAGTTTACCAGGACGGTGGACGATGGTGCAGTTGTATTCGCTCAAGGTCAGGTACCATCTAGCTTGGCGTTCGGACAAGTGCTGCAACTTGGTAAAATGCAGCAAGTTTTTATGATCTGAGACGATGGTAAACGTCTCCTTCAGGCCCTTGAGTTCGCCACGCCATTCCTTCAGGGCACAGACAACAGCCAACAGCTCTTTGTCGTGGATCGGGTAGTTGCATTCGGCGGCAGTCATTTTGCGGCTGAAATAAGCACAAGGCCTAGTTGATCTATCGGGCTGCGTCTGTAGAAGCGCTGCACCGAGACAGTAGCCAGACGCGTCTGTCTCAACAACAGTTGGCAGATCTGGATTGTGCGTGCAGAGGACAGGGGTCGAGGTGAATGCTTCTTTTAGAGCCTGGAAGGACTCTTCTTCCTTTTCGCCCCACTGGAAGGCCTGGTCTTTCTTTGTCAACTGTAGCAAGGGAGTCGCTAGAGTAGTGAAATTTCTGACAAAGGTGCGGTAGAAATTGCATAGACCGAGGAAGGCTCGAACGTCCCTGACCTTCTTGGGCGTTGGCCAGTCCGACACTGCAGAGACTTTGGTTGGGTCGGTTGAAATCTTGCCGGGCTCAAGGATGTATCCCAGGTACTTCACTTTCGATACCGCGAACTCACATTTATCAATGTCGATTGTCAGTTGGCCCTCCAGAACCTTTGCTAAAGCCAAGTTGACCTTCTCGTAGTGGTCCTCTAACGTGCCGTCGGTATAAATCAAGATGTCATCGACGTAGGCAGAGCACCACACATCCAAGTATGGGCGTAGCAGACTGTTCACAAAACTTTGGAACTCTGCAGGCGCGTTGGCCAGACCAAAAGGCATGACGTTCCACTCAAAAAGGCCTTGTCGCGTTCGAAAAGCGGTCTTCCACTCATCTCCCTCGGCGATTCTGATGTTATGAAACGCGGAAACAACGTCGAGTTTCGTAAACCACTTAGCTTTGGAAGCATTAGCTAGGGTCTCGCTGATGTTTGGGAGTGGGTACCGATTCTTTTTCATAGTCGCGTTTAGTGCACGATAATCTACACAGAAGCGGAGGCCGCCACCAGGCTTTTTCACGAATAGGATGGGAGCAGCAGCAGTGGACTGGCTGTGGCGAATGTAGCCTTTTTCCAGCAATGAAAGAAGCGTCTGGCGAAGAACCACGAGTTCTTCTCTGGTCATGCTATAAAGGGGGCCCCATGGAGCTTCTTCGTCGGGCACGGTCAACTCGATCCTATGATCCTGGCCAGGCCGGCGGGGAGGCATCTTTTTAGCAAATTGTGCGTCTGGATCAAACACCTTGACCTTGTCGTGCTCGATCCAAGCTGGGATCTTCTTTTTCCACTCTCTGGGGTTGGCTGGTACTCTATCTTTCTCCAAACGGGCCAAGGCTTTATTGATATCTTCGATTGAAGCTGCAAAAACCCGCAGCTTATCTCTCTTGGCGGCGCGGAAGAAGGTGCTCGCTCTGTTTATTCGTACCATGGTAGAGCGGAAGGTATGGTTTGTCGTCGCCTTTCCTCGAGCGACAATGCCGGATTTAAATCTAACTGTGTCGGCTTCACAGTCTATCCTTGCCCCTTGTTTCTTGAGCCATGGGTATCCGATCAGGATGTCTTCGGCTAATTTTGGTACTACCCACGCCACATGTTTTTCTATGTGGCCCGATATGTCAATTTTAAACACGGCTAGTCGGTCAACCGTGACGGTACTCTTTGAATTAAATGGTACCAGCGTTCTGGGACGCGAACTGAAAAGCGTATCAAGTTTCCATTTCTTTACAAGGTCACTGCTGATCATAGAGGGGGAAGCGCTACCGGTGTCAATCAATGCAATCACGGGACAAGTGTTGTTGATCACTGCATCTAATTGAATTGATGTGTTGGTAATAGATCTATTCAACTCTTCCCATTCCTTCACAGCAGCCTTGTCGTCTTTGAAAACCTGCTTGGGCCTCTGACCACGACTTGGGGCAGAGGCGATCAGTTTCCCGAGTCCTCCTCGGCGGTCTCGTAATATTCTTCGCCCTCTTCTTCGAGTACAGGAGGAGGGAGGTTCGTGGCTGCGCGAACACTCTGTTGTACCGGGGGGCGGGCACGCTCGAATGGGCAGTTAGGGGACATGTGGCCACCAGCGCCACAACGGAGGCACAGTCCTCTGGCTCTTCGTGACTGGAGTTCTTCCTTGGAGACCCACTTGGCACGACGGGGGGCACTGTTATGGGTGGGCGCCCAGTCCATGGCATCAGGGGAGTGTTGTGCCGGGACATTGCGGAACTGGGACGTCCGGGCAGGGTTCCTCGGAGGGTGGGCATGCCGACACTCGTCGAGTTTTTGCCAGGCATTAAGCACCTGTTGTGCGTATTGTTCGTAGGTTGGGGGGTCTGGGAAACCAGCCAGGGCAGACATCACTTGCCCGGGGAGGGTGCGCCTCAGATTCATTATGCGCTCTTCGTGGCTCAGTCTATAGCAGCCAGCGATCTGCATCAACCGACTGACCCGAGCCAAATGTTCCGGAGCAGAGGCACCTCGGCATTTGAGGGTGTGCAGCTCCAAGAGTGCACGACGGGAAGCTGAGGTGTCCTCGAAGCAGCTGTCCAAGAATTCCAGGAACTTATCCACGTTCTCCAACGATGGATCGCGGCTCATGCGGGCAATGTAGGTCTGTGCCTGGAGCAAGGCATTGTCGGCTAACAGACCGTAACAGTGCAGAATGAACCCTCCTGCGCCGTTGAAGTGACTGTGGTCGTAGCGGTACTTCATCTCCACGTATGACCGGTACGTTGGGTAGAGATCAGGCCGCGTATGGTCATAACGGACCGGGCGGAGGTCGGAGGAGGTGTTTCGCACAACCACTGGGGTCGCGGGGGCGGAGTTGGGGAGTCCCTGCATTTCGTTATTGTGAGCCATTGTTGCTTCGTGGAAAACCTCTGGCTCACCGGGGACTTCTGGTAGTATGCTGTCTTCTCGGAAGCTGTGGTGGAAGGAAGAATCGTCGTCAGAGGGTGCAAAATAGTTTGGGGCCATAGGGTTTGGCCGCTGTGGATATTCAAATGGCAAAGTAAAAGAAAAGTAAAAATATATCTCGATCCCTCGTCGGGTCGGCGGTAAAGTAAAAAAAAAGGAAAGATAAGAGTGACTTAAGGAAAAATAAAAAAAAAAAAAAAAAGGAAAAGGGAAAGGGGGGTTTGAGAATTCGAGATGATGTTAAGGTGTGATTACGCTAAGCTGGATCTTCACAGAAAGGGACACAGAGGGACAAAGATCTCGAATTGAAGAACAAAACTAAACTCTCTAAATGGTGTAGAAACAATGCGACTATTTATCCTGTTGGAAAGGGAGGCAACCGACGATCGGCGGCGACGACAACTAGTTCCTCTAGGAAGTGCCGTTAGTCTTGGTTCTGGTCTGGCATTAGTTTTGCCGTACCAGCGCCGGACTAGTCCTTCGAGGATACGCCGTTAGTGTTGGTGTCGGGCTTCCGTCGGTCCTTAAGGGTGCAACCCCAACAAAAACGACACGAAGAAGAGATGGATTTCAGAAATTGCAGTGTGCGACATTGATATCGACGGTCGCAAAGAGAGAGTCTACGGTTACGTGATACCGAATTTAGCCTACGACATGATCCTGGGAAAGCCCTGGATGGAGAAGAACGACGTCGTGTACTCCGCGAAAGAGCGAATGATTACCTTCAAGGATCAAGGAGACCGACTTATTGTCCGAGAGAAAGGCTGGCGTGAAGCGCACGCTGGCGCCCCCAAAGCAAGCATGGTGATGGCAGCAGTTTTTGCCGCAGAGATTCGACGAGGAAGGAAGAGCAAACAGAAGCTACAAGTGTTTTCGGCCTCCATTCAAGACATCAACAAGGCCCTCGAAGTGAAAGCCCGCCTCACAAGAGAACAGATTTCCGAGAGACTCCCGCAGGAACTCAAGCATTTAGCACCGATTTTCCTAGACGATGGCGAAGGAGATTTACCGCCCAACCGACCAGGCATCGACCACGCTATAAAGATGAAGAAAGACGAACAAGGACGAGACAAAGAGGTCCCATGGGGCCCCCTGTACAACATGTCGAGAGATGAATTATTGGTTCTGCGCAAGACGCTCGCAGACCACTTAGACAAGGGATGGATTCGCGCTAGCAGCTCCCCCGGAGGCGCCCCTGTCCTGTTTGTTCGGAAACCCGGAGGCGGTCTGCGATTCTGCGTGGACTATCGAGCACTGAACGACATAACCGAGAAAGATCGTTACCCGCTGCCGCTAATCAGTGAAACTCTGAGAGCGCTAGCCAAGGCACGCTATTTTACCAAGGTCGATGTCCGCGCCGCGTTTCACAAGATACGAATCACAGAAGGCGACGAATGGAAAACCGCTTTCCGGACCAGGTTCGGCCTATACGAGTGGCTAGTTACGCCCTTTGGACTATCCGGAGCACCCGCCACGTTTCAACTGTAACGATCTATGGATCGAGGTAGGCTCAGGCTCCGCCCTCACCGCCGTTTACACCGCCGTCCACACCGCCTTGCACACCGCCGTTACTCACCGCCTGCCAAACCCGTGTGCACACCGTCGTTGTCAAGGGTACGCGTCATACCTCTACCGCGCGTATATAGATAGTGTTGTTTCCGCCCGTTTTCTTGTACATTAGTCTTTTCTCTTTATCTGTTTCTTAATTTATTTCTGCTGTTCTAAAAGCGTTCTCCTTTAGACCGTAAAGCCTTACAATAGAAACAGATCTACCCTTGTTTACACTGTCCTCGTTTCTTTTACCCTGTCTTCGTACCTTTTCCTCGTTACCACCCGCCACCTGTATATCGTTTCTCTCTGTTCCTCTTTTGTTCCACCGTCACATGCCCTACTGTGCACCTACCACCGACCCCGACTCTGACACCACTTCCAACAACACCGTCTTCTTCGACTCTGAGCCTCCTCCGACAGCCATGTCCGATCCTACTGTCCCTGTTCCAGCCCCGGCGGCCCCGTCGCTTCAAGATCTGCTGCAAGCCATCCAGCAGCTCAACGAGAAGCACGACCACGCGCAACAACAATTGCGCGACGAGTTCAACAGTGGCCAACAAAAACGAGATCAGGCCATCGCCGATCTCCAAGCTTTTGCCCGTGCTGCCACCGCTACTTCCGCTCCCGCCGTCGTCCCTGCGTCCCCTGTCCCCACTGCTGTCCCCGCTGCTCCCGTGCCCGTTGCAACTACGGAAAGAAACCTCGAACCGAGGAAGCGTGCCCTCCCGGATATCGCCTTGTTTTCCGGCCAACGCTCTGCCTACCGCGTCTGGGCCCTGAGTGCCCGCTCCAAGCTTGCACTGGACAGCGAGTCAATCGGTGACCACCGCAAGCAATACGCGTACCTTTTTGCGCGTATGACGGTAGAAGCCCAGAACCTCGTCGTGGCGTACTTCGAGCAGGGCTTGCTGAACGACACCGGGCCCCACCAGTTCCTGGAGTACTTGGACTCCATATTCATCGACCCCTTTGCTGCTGACCGTGCTCTCTTCCACCTGGACAACATGCGCCAGGGACCCTCTGAACCCTTCGCCTTGTTCCTGCCCCGCTTCGAAAAAGTCCTCCAGGACGCCAACATCATTGGCGACCGCAACCGCATTTCGAAGTTGCAAACCGCCATGGCGCCTGCCCTCCGACAAGCGATGGTCTATGTCAACGTCCCCGCGACGTACCCTGAATTTACCAACTGCATGCAAAACGTCGCTTCCAAGGCTGAGCAATTCCTACCTCGTCCCCGCCGCGGCCACTACTCCGCTTTCACTGATAACACGACCTACTCTCCGTACGCTGCCCACCCTGTTTCCCCTGCTCCTGCTGGCCCTTTTGTTTCCTCCGTTCCCCCGTCGGCTGCTGCTCGTCACCCCGATGCTATGGATTGGACTCCCACTGTCACTGCCACGGCCCTTCAGCCCCTGACCGACGAGGAGCGCGAGCGCCTCCGCCGCAACCGCGCCTGCTTCCGCTGCCGCCAGACTGGCCATCTGCGCCAGAACTGTCCACTGAACTTTGTCCCCACTACTACCGTCCCTGTCCGCTCCACCAACCTTCCCCAGCTTGCTGCGCCGACCCCAGCTCTGCCCCTGCCTGTGCCCACGCCCGCGTCCCGCGACATGTCGGGAAATGGAGAGCTCTAGGCGAACGTCGCCGTCTAGAGCCCCAAGGAGAGAAGATCGCTCGGGAGGAAATGGGGGCTAGAGGTACCTATATAGATGTTGTTCTCAATAAAACTTGTTCTACCTCTGCCTTCGTCGACTCCGGTTGCCTGTGTCTTGCCACCGTCTCTCCGCGCACCGCCACCCGCGCCCACGCTACTATCCTGCCCATCTGCCCTCGTCCAATTGCTCAAGTAGTTAATGACCAAAACCCACCCGTCATCGATCAAGTCGCCGTTTTTGACCTTGGTCTCGGAGGATTGGACGAGAAACTCTACGCTTACATCGTCCCTGGTCAGACTGAGGACCTCATCCTGGGTCAAGGCTGGATTGCCAAGCACGACGCTTCCCTCCGCCCTGCCCAGAACGAAGTCTTCATCCGCTTGCCCACTCCCCTTCGTCTTACCAACTGTACTGCCAATCCCGATGTCCTCCCTGTTACTGCCCACGCCGTCCGCGCCTTTCACCTCAGAGCCCGCCGTTCTCACAATGTCCGCATCTTCTCCGCCACTCTTCACGACATTGAGAAGGCCCTCAAGGCCAAAATTTACACCGACCCCCGCGCCAACTGTCCCGAGTGGCTCCTTCCTGTCATCGACGCTTTCGACAGGAAGAAAGCTTCCGAGCTCCCCCCGAACCGCCCTGGCATTGATACAGAGATCCGCCTTAAACCAGGCTTGTCCCCGCCCTCGTGCCCTCTGTACTCAATGAGCCGAGAAGAACTGCTGCTGCTCCGGAAAACTCTCTACGACTTGCTCGACGCTGGCTTTATCCGAGCCAGTAGTGCTGAGGGAGGTGCTCCTGTCATCTTCGTGAAGAAACCTGGTGGTGGTCTTCGTTTTTGCGTAGACTACCGTGCCCTGAACAGCGTCACAGAGAAGGATGGTTACCCGTTACCACTGATCAACGACACCCTCCGTGACATCGCTGCCGCCAAGTACGTCTCCAAGGTCGATGTAATCTCCGCGTTCCACCGTCTCCGCCTGAAAGAAGGTAGTGAAGCCTACACGGCCTTCCGCACCCATCTCGGAGCGTATGAATGGCTAGTCACCCCTTTCGGCCTCACTGGTGCTCCTGCTGCTTTCCAACGTTTTATCAATCATGTGCTCTCCCGCTGGCTCGGTATCTCCTGCTCTGCTTACCTCGACGATGTAGTGATCTACAGCCCTGACTCCCGCAAAGAACACCGTAACCTTGTCTGTCAGATCATCCGCGCTCTCGGAGATGCTGGCTTACAGCTTGACTGGGATAAAAGTGAATTCGAATCCCCGTCCATCAAGTACCTCGGCTTCATTGTTGAACCCGGCTCCGGCATCCGTGCAGACCCAGACAAAGTCAAAGCTATCCAGGAATGGGAGGCTCCCACGTCTGTCCGCGGAGTCCGTAGTTTTCTTGGGTTTGCCAACTTCTACCGCTGTTTTGTCCCCGAATACTCCACCGTCGCTGCTCCCCTGACTCTGCTGACCAAGAAGGACCAACCCTTCAAGTGGGAAGACGAACAACTCCGTTCGTTTGAAGCTTTGAAGAAGGCCCTTGTCTCTGCCCCGCTCCTTGCCACCTTCGACCCTGACCTCCCCACCATCGTTGAAGCCGATGCTTCCGGCTGGGCCCTGGGAGGTTCCCTCAGACAGCAAGGTGCTGATTCTCTTTGGCGTCCTGTTGCTTACTTCTCGCGAAAGCTCAGCCCAGCGGAAGTCAACTATCCTATCCACGATAAGGAAATGTTGGCCATCCACTCCTGCCTCCGCGCTTGGCGCTCCTACCTCGCTGGCATCCCGTTCGAAGTACACACCGACCACCAGAACCTTTTGTACTTCCAGAAGCAAAGAACCCTGTCAGAACGCCAACGCCGCTGGGCCCATGAATTGTCCGAGTTCGACTTTCGGTTAATTCATCGACCCGGCGTTACTCAAGTGACCTCCGATGCCCTTTCCCGCCGCGACCAAGACCTGCCCCAAGACCTCTCCGATGAACGCCTCCAGTCCCGTGTCCACCAAGTTCTGCGCCCTGACGGGCCCGACTTCGTCATTGCCGCCGCCGTTTGGGCTAAAGAGCCTGACAAAGACCCTGAAGGAACCCTGACCCTCGACCACGCTGCCCTAGATGCCCCTTTTGCTGACCCGGAACTCCAGACCCTCTGGCACTCGGCACTTACCCATAACGAACGTTATTGGCAAGCGCGACAAGCTGTCCAAGAACAAGCCCGCTCGTTCCCCAACGAGTGGGGCCTTCCTTGGCAGATCAGCGAGTGTACTCTCGACTCCGCCACCCGTCTCCTCTGGCGTGACCGCCTGTGGATCCCGTACTACGAGCCCCTCCGCACTCGTATCATCCAGCAAGTCCACGACTCCACGCTCACCGGTCACCCTGGAGGATCAGCAACCCGTGATCTAGTCAGCCGCTCCTACGCTTGGCCTGGCCTCTCTGACGATGTCCGCCGCTTCGTTGGTAATTGCGACACTTGCGGTAAAAGCAAGATTTGGCGCGACCAGAAGCGTGGCCTCCTGAAGCCCCTGCCCGTCCCGGACCGTGCCTGGCAAGAACTCGCCATGGATTTCATCGTCGGTCTCCCTGAGTCCGAAGGCTGCACTACTATCTTAGGTATTACAGACCGGCTGTCAAAGAGTAAAATCTTGATACCGCTGAAATCGTATACTGCCTCTGACGTAGCCAGAGCCTTCATCACACACGTCTTTGCCCACCATGGTCTACCCCGCGCCATCACGTCCGACCGAGGTTGTTAGGGTCTGGGAGACCCGGGTCAAGGCTTTGCCTGATTGCCCGAGTTGAAGCCGGTGTGGCTTGAGCAACGGTGGTTCGAGTGTCGGTGGTCCGAGTCCGCAAAGGCCCGACTACTGACGGTCCGAATACAAGTGGCCCAACCGGCCTTGATCCGAACGCCCGATGACTCACCACGTTTGGGTCAATCAGGTAGGCCTCAGTTGTTCTACCCAGGCAGTATAAAGAGCTGCTGCTCTCTCCTAGTTTTAGTTAGTTCTTTCTTCTTCTCTCCATCGCAATATATCTGTTTCTGCCCTTCTACGTCCTTTTACGACTTGGCCCCTTACATCATATTGCGATCTTCTTTTTCGCTACAGCCCTACAGTTCTACAGTTCTACAGTTCTTTACAGCCACAGGTACAGATACAGCTTTTACAGATTGCATTGCCCCTACAGTTCTCAACAGTCTTATCGTTTATTTTCCCCAAACCCGTTATCAATCTTCATCACACATTATTTTTTACTGTTACACAAACTCTCAACATGAGTGGCCGCACCACCGACGACATGCGGGCCGCTTACGCAAGCTCCCCTGTCCCCAGTGTCGACAGCACTGAGGACAAATATGCTCAACGGTTCGCCAAGCTGGAGAGCAAGTTTGCCAAGATGCTGGCTATGCTGGAGAACCAGAGCGAAGCCGCCCAGCAGGCAGCCGCCCAAACCCAAGCCTCCCAAGCAGCGCTTGCTACCGCCACCGCTGCTGCTGCCGCCGCCGCCTCAGCGACTGGTAACGAGAATGGTCGCGCAAAACTGCGCTACAAGATTCCCTCGCTGAGTTCCACCGAGCCCGAGGAATTTGACGCCTGGTTCGACCAGGTCCTGGAAATATGGCACTGCGAGCGTGGCCATGTGGCCGACCGAGACTTCATCGTCTCGATCTATGCCCAGGCCGAGGGTTTGGCCCGCAGCCGCATGCGGTCAATCAAGACCCGACTAACAGACGACGGCCCCGTTTCCTGCGACCGGTTCCTTCAAGAGCTGCAGGGAGCGTTTGAGGACAAAGTTGCCGTAGATAAGGCACAAGACCAGCTCTCGCGGTTAAAGCAGAGAGGCAGAAGGATCGAGGTCCATCTGCCGGAGTTTGAGGACCTGCTGACCCGCGCCAAAGCTCTGGACGCGGCGGACTCACAGAAGATTAGGTGGCTGAAGGACAGCCTCGACACGCCCATTCGGGAATACGTGGCGAACTCGTTCCCTCCCCGGGTCTTCTCGGAGTACTTAGACCGGGTCGTGTTAGCTGCCGAGGAACTGCGGCAGCGTAAGCTCGATGCCGAGTCGACTTCTGGCCGCCGCTCCGGTTATTACCCGTCCGCCCCCGCTGCCCACCGCCATCCCGACGCCATGGACTGGGAACGAACCCGTCGCGTTGCCCCCCAGCCTACCCGTACGCCTGCTGCCCGCCGCACTGCCCGCTGGGCGAGTGAAGAGGAACGAGAGAGACGTCGTCGCGCTGGCCTCTGCATCCGCTGTGGCGCCTCAGGTCACTTTGTACGGGAATGCCCCTACGATGTGCCTCCCAACCGGAACGCGCCTCCTGCCCGTGTCCGCGGTGTACACGTGCCCACGCCGCCGCAGCTAGACGATGACCTGGATGCCGATTTCGGTGTCGTACAGTTGCCCACTGCTCAGTCGGAAAACTGAGACCCTCCGGTGACAGTCGCCCCCGGAGGGGTAAGAACAAGAAGGGAACGTCCCCTTTGCTTGTGAGAGGCTCCTTATCTGTTGACGTTGTAATCAACGGCTCTCACAACTCAGTAGCTTTAGTCGATACCGGAAATACAGTCTCCTTGATCATATCCCAGGCCCTCGTGAAACGATTGAAACTACCTTGTTCTGCGCTGCAAACTTCCCTTTCCCTAAAACCTTTTAATGACCAACCTTCTTCT
This sequence comes from Berkeleyomyces rouxiae, assembly GCF_048999995.1. Taxonomy (NCBI): domain Eukaryota; kingdom Fungi; phylum Ascomycota; class Sordariomycetes; order Microascales; family Ceratocystidaceae; genus Berkeleyomyces; species Berkeleyomyces rouxiae. Next base: position 20,474 of record NW_027396535.1, on the reverse strand, counting down.
GTGGCCACTCAGGCTGCCCGCTTCGAGCTGGATCTCGGCGGCCTCCGGGAAGAAGTCCTTGCCCTTGTCGTACCCGACATTTATGATGACGAACTTCTTATTGGATACCCGTGGCTGAGCCACCACAACGCCCTAATAGACTGCAACCGGCACCGTTTGGTGCTCCCCCACTTCTCCGTCCCTCGCTCTGTTTCGACCATTCGGAACTTGGACACCCCTACGGAATTGAAAGCTGCACGTGTCAGCAAGATCTTGCACCAGGACTTGAAGGTCTTTGCTGCGAGCATACAGGATATCAACAAAGCATTGGAAAAGTTGGCCCGAGAGAACGAGCCTGTTACAGATGACTGGAAGGAAAAGGTTCCCAGTTGGATAGACCCACAGAATGTTGTTGCTTTTGACCCAGAAGCACTCTACACGCGCCGCCTCCCGCCGCTGCGTCCCGGGATGAACCACGAGATTCATCTAACTGTCCCTGACTCGGAAGCTCCCTGGGGACCACTGTACAGCCTTTCCCACGATGAGTTGATAGTACTGCGCCAAACGTTACTGAACCTACTGAACAAGAAGTTCATTCGAATGAGTAGTTCCACTGCTGCTGCCCCCATCCTGTTCGTCAAGAAACCTGGCGGTGGACTTAGATTCTGCGTGGACTACCGTCTGTTGAACAAGCTGATGAAGAAGGATAGATACCCGTTACCCAACTTCAAGGAAACACTACGCCAAATCAGCCGTTCAAAGTGGTTCACTAAGCTTGACGTCGTTGCAGCGTTCCATAATATCCGTATCGAGCCAGGCCACGAATGGAAGACCGCTTTCCGTACGCGCCTGGGCTCCTTTGAATGGAACGTGATGCCGTTTGGTTTGTCCAATGCTCCTGCCCAATTCCAACGCTTCCTGAATTCCGTATTGCAAGAGTACCTCGACCTGTTTTGTTCTGCTTACGTTGATGACATCCTAGTGTACACCGATGGCTCCCTCGACGAGCACAAGGAACAAGTTAACCACGTCCTAGCCAAGCTCGTGAAGGCCGGACTGACGGTTGACATCGACAAGTGCGAGTTCGGTGTACAAGAAGTCAAGTACCTGGGCTACATCATCAAGCCTGGAAAAGCAACAATGGATCCTGCCAAGGTGCAAGCAGTGAAAGACTGGCCCGTACCCAGTTCCAAGAAAGAGCTCCGTGGCTTCCTAGGATTTGCCAATTTTTACCGCCCGTTCATCAAGAACTTTGCCGAAGTAGCCGTCCCTCTCACTTCACTGACTGGTCACCTAGTTCCCTTCGTCTGGTCTCCAGAATGCCAAGCTGCCTTCTCGTCACTCAAAGATCTCTTCTGTGCTTCGCCCGTCTTGCGCCTCTTCGACCACTCTCTGCCAACAACTGTCGAAGCTGACTCTTCAGGCTACAGCACTGGAGCTGTCCTATTGCAGCAGCATCCAGATGGCCTGTTTCCATGTGCCTACATCAGCCAGAAGCTGTCTCCTGCCGAGTCCAACTATGAGATCCATGACAAAGAAATGTTGGCAATCGTCCGAGCCCTGAAAGAGTGGAGAGGAGAGTTACGTGGCGCCCAGGGACCCATCCGAGTGTTAACAGACCACAAGAACTTGTTGCATTTTACCTCTGCGCAACAGTTAACAGAGAGGCAAGCTCGTTGGGCTAACCTGCTAAGCGAGTTTGACCTAACACTGGAACACCGTCCCGGGAAACTGTCCCCACTGCCCGATGCTCTCTCCCGTCTTCACATGCCTTCAGGTCCCGATGATCCCCGCCTACAAGCTCGCAACCAACAGCTCCTCCAGTGTTTGCCCGACGGTGCCCTGAAAGTCAGATCTGCTCGCGTTACACTGCCATCCCCGTTCCGTAAGGAAGCCCTCAGTACACTGTGGGAACAAGCATTGTCAGCCGACTCTGACTATGCGGCAGCATGCGCAGTGGTTGCCTCTCAGGCGCCCAAATGGCCAGACAGCTTGAAGACTAATTGGCGAGTGTCACTGTCCGAATGCTCATTGGACTCCGAAGGTCGACTGCGATACAGATCAAGATTGTGGGTACCCCAGTGGGAACCTCTGAGGACAGCCTTGCTACAAGAGATTCACGATTCCGTGACACTAGTCCACCCCGGCCAAAGAATCATGTGTCAGGAAGTTTCCAAGACTTACTTCTGGCCGCACTACACAGCGGATGTCAAACGGTTCTGCCGCAACTGCGAAATCTGCGGTAGCACGAACGTCATGCGCCAGCTCAAGCAAGGTCTCCTGAAGCCCCTTCCGGTACCTGACCGCATCTGGCGTGACATTGGCATAGATCTGATTGGCCCTCTCCCGCCGTGCAAGAAGGAAGGAAAAGTCTACAAGCACGTCATGACGGTGGTGGACCATCTGTCCAAGGGTGTCATCCTTATAGCCTGCCGCAGCCTGGATATCGAGTATCTTGCCAGCCGTTTCTTGGAAGTCTACTACCCTCGCCATGGTCTTCCTAACAGCATTGCTTCTGACCGCCAATTTGCCAACATGTTCTGGAAACGACTCTGTACCACCCTGAAGATCGATCGTCGTCTGTCCACCGCTTACCACCCACAGACCAACGGGGCCACTGAGAGGACAAATGCTGAGGTGAAGACAAAGATGGCCAAACTCCTACACGACCGCTCAGACTGGCTAGACTGCCTGCCAATTGTGGAGTTTGCCCTGAACGCAGCCCCAGCGGCTTCAACAGAGACGTCCCCGTTCACGTTGTCCCACGGCTATAGTCCTGACTTGGTTGAGCTGCAGCCCGACGCCATTGCCCCCCTAGCAGCCCCCGTTGCAGCCAACACGAGTCCCATAGCTCAAGCAACAAGAATCCTGAAGAGCTTGGCAGACCACACGGATTGGGCCAAAGCCTCTCTCAGCGCCGCCAAGTCTGCTATGGAGGAACAGTCGAACAGACACAGACAACCACATCGACGTTTCCAGCCCGGCGACTGGGTTTGGTTGGCAAAAAGCTCCCATACTGTGCAGCAAGAAGGCCCAGGCAAGCGACTCCGGCCAAGATACCAGAAGCTCCAGGTCTTAGAGGCTGTAGGCTCCCACAGCTACCGTCTTGACCTGAAGGGTGCCAGAGGACACGACGTGTTTCATGCCGACAGATTGAAATACCACCCGAACGACCCTTGGCCCTCACAAGACCCGCACGTATCGAGCCCCGGACCAGTCGAGATCGATGGCTTTGAGGAATACGAAGTCGAGAAGATCCTGGAACACCGGCCAGCCACGAGAGACGAACCAGCCCAGTACTTGGTGAAATGGGTTGGTTGGCGAGATCCCACTTGGGAACCTACAGAGGCGCTGGAAGAAACGGCTGCTTTAGAAGAATTCTTGCGAGCGCAGGAGACTGCCGACGTTGAGGTGTGAGTGCCGTGGCGAGAGGACTGCTTGAGTCCGAAGTTTGATTGAAGGAGCTGCGAGTTCCACGGTTGTTGCACAGGGTCTATTTCCCTTTCCTTTGACATTTTTTTTGTTTCTCCACTGTCTGTTCCACTCCTTGTTCGTTCTGTTGTCGTTTACCGATGATTAGTTGCTTGTTGTTTGCTATTCCCTTTGTTGTTTTCAGTTGGTGTCCACCTTCCTGTTGTTTTCTTTTTTTGTGTTACACGGCCATGGGAGGATGGGAAGAAAGAGAAGGAGGCTGATGTTAGGGTCTGGGAGACCCGGGTCAAGGCTTTGCCTGATTGCCCGAGTTGAAGCCGGTGTGGCTTGAGCAACGGTGGTTCGAGTGTCGGTGGTCCGAGTCCGCAAAGGCCCGACTACTGACGGTCCGAATACAAGTGGCCCAACCGGCCTTGATCCGAACGCCCGATGACTCACCACGTTTGGGTCAATCAGGTAGGCCTCAGTTGTTCTACCCAGGCAGTATAAAGAGCTGCTGCTCTCTCCTAGTTTTAGTTAGTTCTTTCTTCTTCTCTCCATCGCAATATATCTGTTTCTGCCCTTCTACGTCCTTTTACGACTTGGCCCCTTACAGAGGTCCCCAGTTCACCGGTTTATTCTGGACAGAAGTCTGTCGCCAGCTCTCCATCACCCGCCGCCTCTCCACTGCGTTCCATCCCGAGACCGACGGCGCCCAAGAGCGCTCCAACCAGGAGATCGAGACCTACCTCCGTGCCTTCACTGTTTTCCTGCAAGACGACTGGGCTGCACTTCTCCCCCAAGCCCAGGTCGCCCTGAACAATCGCACTGCTACTGCCACTGGCCTTTCCCCTTTTTTCTTCACCCATGGTTACAACATTGACCCCCTTGACATGACTACCGACCACGAACCAGGCTCCACCGTTTCCCCCGCCACTGCCGGCCACAACTGGCTCGCCAAGCACCGCGACGCAACCGCGTTCGCCCAGGCCTCCATGGCATTCGCCCTTGAAACACAGGAACGACATGCCAACCGGGGACGCCAGGCAGCGGAAGCTTTCAAAGTCGGCGACCGAGTCTACCTGCGTCTGCGCAACGTGCGCACCATCCGCCCCTCGAAGACACTCGACTGGCTTGCCTTGCCCTACCGCGTTATCCAAGTCGTCGGTACGCACGCTGTCAAACTAGACACGCCCACCGGTATTATTACGGATAGGGCCCGAAGAAAGGATTAGGGTTCCGGGTACAGCCAACGACTCGGGACAATGATAGGTTCCTGAGGTGGACAGTCGGGCCTGTGGAGGAAGACGTCAGTTAGACAGAGTGCTAAGACGTATGGTCGGTTGAGATGAAGAGGCAACACACAACTTAGATGGCTATTCTGAGAATAGAGCGGCACAAAGAGGAAGGAGGAGGAACAATCACACACTTCAAAGAAGAAGAAAGGTTGAACTGCAAAGAAAGCAAGAACAGAATGGTATAAAGAAGAAGAAGAAGGTAAGCAAGTGCATGTGATTGTTAAGCTTGGAGAACAAGAGTAAACCTGATCAACTCAGGGCAGGAGACGACGATATTTATGTTGTCGGCGCTCCTGACAAAACTCTGTCTTCCCAAGCTAGAAACAATCAACATCTAACTACGAACAAAAAATAAGTCTCGTGTAAACAAGACGTAACAGGTTCGTAACAATCGAACCAGATAACAACCCCCACCTAAGCACGCAATGGCAATTGCAACAAGAAAACTCCGCAGCAGCAGAACAACGTCTATCAGAGCACCCGTGCTCAGCACATCCCACGACAACCTCATATCCGTTGATCAACTCACGATCTACACAGACCAACCTGTGCCATAAGCGCATCTTCATAGGTCGCCGACCTTCGGCGTTGTGGAAAAGAAGAGTGGGGTAGGTCTCATGCATAACCCTTAGCATGAGCAGTGTCAGGATAGCTATTCATGACAGTAGCCCCCCTTTTTATGACTGATTTCCACAGCAGTACTAAGATCGTCTGGCGTTAGGCATCCTCTTGTAGAATTCTGCAACCTTCTCAGGTGCATTGGCTAAATGGTCCAGAGGTTCCCAGGAGGGTCCATCATGTTCATAGCCCTCCCAAACTACTTGATATTGCAGAGGGCCACGCGAAGACACGCCTATAATTTCCTTGACCACAAATTCTTCCTCGCCATCTACTATGACGGGAGGAGGAGGAGGGTTTTTCTGGCCAGGAAGAGGATCCGACGCACATGGTTCCAGCAGACAAACGTGGAAGACGGGATGAACCTTCATAGTGGCAGGGAGTGCCAACTCGTAGGCATGCGAAGACACCTTCCGTAGAATCTTAAATGGGCCAAGCTTCTTGAAGTCCAACTTCTTTGAAGGACGAGTAGTTCGAATATTTCTACTCAAAAGCCACACTAAGTCCCCTTCTCGAAGGAGAGGGGCGGAAGATTTGTGTCGATTCGCGTACTCGGTCATCCGCTCACGGCTCCACGTAATTTCAGTCTTTAAAAACTGACAAATGTTGTCAAGCTCTTTAACAAAGTTCCGCAACGGGCCTTTTTCCACAGAGACTGGGAGCGACTCACGCCCACTTCTGGGGTGAAACCCGTGGTTCGCAAAGAAGGGCGTCAGCATAGTAGAACTGGACTCGGAGTCATTGTAAGAGAACTCCGCCAAGGGCAAAAGATCAGCCCAATTGTCCTGTCTATAGTTGGTGTAACCCCGCAGGTATTGCTCCAAAATAGAGTTCACACGCTCAGTCTGACCATCGGTCTGAGGGTGGAACGCAGTACTCAGATTTTGCTTTATGCCCAACAGTTTGGCTAAAGCCTTGGAAAAAGCCGACGTAAACAGACTACCCCTGTCGGACACAATGTCCAATGGCAGACCGTGGAGCCTATACACTGCTGACAAATAGAGCTTAGCAAAACCTGCAGCATCCAGCGAGGAATCGCAAGGTATAAAGTGAGCCATTTTGCTAAGCCTATCGACGACAACGAGAATCATGTCAAAAGAATTGGAGACCGGCAAGCCGGTGATAAAATCAAGGGACACAGATGTCCACCGAGCTTGCGGAATGGTCAGAGGTTTCAGTAGACCGTAGGGACTATGTCGCGCGGACTTGATCCGTTGGCAGACCTCACAATTTCGGATGTACCGGATGACATCACGACGCATCCCGGGCCACCAGTATTCCCGAACAAGAAGTTCAAAAGTGTTCTTTTGTCCAGGGTGTCCGCTAGGCATAATATCATGACAATTCTTCAATGCACGAACTCGTAGATCCTCGTTCGGCAAATATAGAAGGTCGTTGACAAACAAAAGACCGTCATTGTCAAGCCTGCAGACACTGAGGTCCACATCTGGAGGTTTGGTCGACTGGCCTCGAAGAGCAGAAATAACATCAAGAGCCCACTTGTCCGTGGATAGCGCGATTTTTACCTCGTCTACCAAAGACATGGTACCAATAAAATTTTCAGGGGGAATAATAGGAGCACACAGCTCTTTATCCTCCTCAGAAGAAGAAGAAACGAGGTCTTCGTAGCGTCTGGTCAGGGCATCAGCTCTAGAATTCAAGGAGCCAGGCCTATAAGTGATGACATAACGGTACTCGCTCAGTTCCATAGCCCACCTCGCTTGCCGTCTGTTCATGGCCGGAATTTGCTTAAGAACGGCTAAATTCCGATGGTCCGTCAATACCAGAACAGGTTTTTCCAGACTTTCAACCATGAATCGCCACGACTTTAGAGACTCCACAATGGCTAACAACTCCTTGTCACCTACGCCGTAGTTACACTGGGCAGGATTCATTTTTTGAGAGAAATAGGCCACGGGGTGTAGTAGAAGCCCCTTGTGTCATGAATAGCTATCCTGACACTGCTCATGCTAAGGGTTATGCATGAGACCTACCCCACTCTTCTTTTCCACAACGCCGAAGGTCGGCGACCTATGAAGATGCGCTTATGGCACAGGTTGGTCTGTGTAGATCGTGAGTTGATCAACGGATATGAGGTTGTCGTGGGATGTGCTGAGCACGGGTGCTCTGATAGACGTTGTTCTGCTGCTGCGGAGTTTTCTTGTTGCAATTGCCATTGCGTGCTTAGGTGGGGGTTGTTATCTGGTTCGATTGTTACGAACCTGTTACGTCTTGTTTACACGAGACTTATTTTTTGTTCGTAGTTAGATGTTGATTGTTTCTAGCTTGGGAAGACAGAGTTTTGTCAGGAGCGCCGACAACATAAATATCGTCGTCTCCTGCCCTGAGTTGATCAGGTTTACTCTTGTTCTCCAAGCTTAACAATCACATGCACTTGCTTACCTTCTTCTTCTTCTTTATACCATTCTGTTCTTGCTTTCTTTGCAGTTCAACCTTTCTTCTTCTTTGAAGTGTGTGATTGTTCCTCCTCCTTCCTCTTTGTGCCGCTCTATTCTCAGAATAGCCATCTAAGTTGTGTGTTGCCTCTTCATCTCAACCGACCATACGTCTTAGCACTCTGTCTAACTGACGTCTTCCTCCACAGGCCCGACTGTCCACCTCAGGAACCTATCATTGTCCCGAGTCGTTGGCTGTACCCGGAACCCTAATCCTTTCTTCGGGCCCTATCCGTAATATTTTGTTAAGCTTCATTTGAAGACCCGACGCTATTACAACTTTGGCTCTCTTTGGCACTTTTTTCTCTCCTCATTTATTTTTCCCTCTCTATTACGTTTCAACTCGCAATGGCCCTCACTCGCGAAATGATCGAGCATCTCAATACGTTCCTCCTGTCGATTCCTGACCGAACTCCTGAGAACTGGCATCTCGGTGCCCTTCCTAGGGAGTTCAGTGCTGAGATCAAAATGGCTATTGTGGCGGCTTACATGTCTGGTCTGCGCACCGACGATGGTGCCCCGCCCATCCCCGTTGGCTCTGTTCCTGATGCGGCTCAGGTTTACTGGGCTGCGTTCCAGGCTGGCGCTGAAGCCCGCTTCAACTCCCTTGAGTCTCTTCCCCGAGTCAAACGGGAAGAGGATGCCGATCCGTTGAAAGAGGCCGACAAGCATCTTGATGTCGTGCCCTATGATGGCAATCAGCAAGGCTTCCAGGCGTTCCAGAGGCAACTTGCGGTCAAATTTGCTGCTGCACCCAAGCACCACCGCACGGAGCAGCGCAAGCTGATGACTGCCTTCTCCTACCTTAGAGATGGCGCTCTGGATTGGGCCATGCCTCGGATGGACCCGGCCACTGGACACATGAACTTTGAAACGTACGACGATTTTATGAAATCGTTAGCTGAGGCTTTCGATGACCCTGACTGGCGCATGACTGCGACCCAGCAGATCTTCGACTTAAAGCAGACAGGTACTTGTACTGCCTATCACTCTGCTTTTACAACGCTGTTGAAGAAACTCGGTTGGGCCGACGCTGATTTCACCATTGCACTATTTCAGCGAGGCCTCAAGCCCCACATACAGGACGCTCTGGCTTGGAACACCTATCCTGCCCCTAAGGGAACGCTTGATCAGTTCGCTAATTTCTGCAACACGCTGGACAATACGATCAACAACCGAACCCGGGGAAACAACGGGAAAATCCAACCGCCTCCTGGTGTGGTCCCCTTTCAGCAAGATTCTCGTTCGAGAAATGCTGGCGCCCAAAAAGCTGTCCCCAACACCAAGCCAGCTAAGGGTACCTCTGCAGGTCCCGATGCCAACGGTCTACCCTTCCGTAAGACTGCTGACGGCAAAATGGCAAAGGGTGTTTGTTGGAAGTGTGGCGCAAAGGACCACATGCTAAAGGCTTGCCCCAAAAACAACCTTGCTCTTCGCGCAGCTACTGTCCCTTCTCCCTCCACTTCTACCCGGGCTCCCTCGACGGCCCCTGCGCCTGATGCGTCAAAAAACTAGAAGGGCTACCGACCCATTCCCCTCTGGTCCTGGCTAGCCCTGACGCTGCTGATGAGGGTCTCTTGAGAATCAGCACTTGTTCTCTTGATAATGCTATCGATTATGGTAACTCTCCCCCTCTGGTTATTCCTGTGACAGTGAATAATTCCATTGAGGCCTACGCTATGGTGGATTCGGGATCAACAACTTGTTTTGTGGATTCTGAATTTATAGCAAGGCATCAGATTCCTACTGTTCTCAAGGCCAGAGCCGAGTCGCTCCATGTTGTTGATGGTAGTGAAACTGCTGCGGGTAAAGTGACCCACCAAGTTCCTTTGTCCCTCTCTTTTCCTAATTATTCAGAAACTTTGGTTTTTCAAATCACGAAGCTTGGGGGCTACCACATCATCCTGGGGAAATGCTGGCTCGACGCCCATAACCCGGAAATTTCTTGGCCTTCCAATACGCTCAAGATATCGGTTACTTCTACCGCCGATGGCAATGCTGTGGCAGCTTCTGATTCTTCTTCTTCTTCTTCTTCTGTTTCGACTGCTTCTACTGATTCTGGCGCTTCGTTTGATTTTTCTTATACAAAAAACGACAAAAATATTGCTTCTACCGCTGGCAGTCAGATTGAGGGATCTGCTCCTGCTTCAGCCACTTCACCCCTTCCTTCTTTTATTGCACAATCGTCAGCTGTGTCTTGTTCCTGTGTGACGGTGTCGTCTCAGGCTTTTTTTTTTTTTTTTTTTTTTTTATTCATTACTCGCATGGAACCTGATAGGGTTATGGCGAGGTGCAGTAAATCTACACATAGCAAGGTACAATAAAACAACATCCAAACTCCAGCAAAAATCAACGACAAAGGAAATACGTCGTGGTCGACACAGTAATTTGTCCAAAGACACAAGCACCAACTCCTCCTCACTCCTCAACTTCCTCCACTCTCCTCCCACCACTACTTTCTCTTCTCCCCACACCTTCTACCCAGGCCTTCGTGCAAAAACCCGTCTTGCGAACAAACTTCAGCAGCACCTCGGTTCCGTTATTCGTATTGAAGAGCGTCGGGAGATCTAGCGACTTAGGACTCAATGCCATGGCCATCTCTTGACGCTCTGCAGAAAATGCGGCGCAGTGCAGCAGCACATGCTCAACGCTCTCGCTTTCATGTTCTTGACAACGGCGGCACCGGTCCGAGTCCGTCTTCTTGATGAGCAGCAGGTAGGGCAACAAGTTGCCTTTACCCACCTTCATCTGGAAGTACGCCGAGGTTAGCCATCTTGGTCCGGAAACCTTGGGCGCCTTAGCACGGAGAACTGGATCACCACCGATGGTACGCAGGTAGTGCGAGCCGTGGGAGGGACCAGCGGCGGTGTCTCGCTCAAAAGCCCAGAGAGTCTCCCACTTGTCCATGGTAAACCTCCTAACCCTGGCGAAGACACTGCCCAGTGAGCTGAACTTGCGTTCATCATCACTCTCGAGAGCCTGGCGTGCAACCGCGTCTGCAATCTCGTTCCCCACTATGCCCATGTGCCCGGGACACCACATCACCGTGACTGGCGACGTGAATGTACCTAGGACGCGGCGGGCCTGCCACGCGAAGTGGCCGTGTTTGCGGAGCCGCGCAATGGCAGCTTGGCTGTCGACAAACACATAGCAGGGGCGAGCTTGCTTTGTTATTTTTTCTGTTTTGGCGAGGAGCGTGAGTGCCTCCACGATGGCGGCGCTCTCGCAGTCTGCAACCTCCACATCTTGCAGTCGATGACTGACTTTCGTTTTGATTTCACCGGTTTTGGTATCGACCACGCACGCTGCAAGCGAGCACCTGGAGCCTTCTTTGGAGCCGTCCGTATACACGGTGACGGCATCGTTCGGAAGTCTTGACAAGAACTGGGCATGCCTGACGGCAGCGTCCTCCTTGGGTCCAGGGTCGACGACGATGGAGATGCGGTCGGTCAGTGGCGGCTGCCAGGGACTATCCCACTCCTGTCGGCGACGTTCTCGTCTCCACATGCCTGCCACCAATGGCTTCAACTCGCGCATGATGCAGCCGAGTCGAGTCTTGACACTCATGTTATGCCCCAGGAGAGGCAGGTCTGAGTCATCGGGGGCAAGCTCGTCCTTGTCGGGTTGGGACGCAACACGGACGGGATGGTTGCGTTGGAGGCGGAGAGTGCGAGCGGCGTAGGCCATGCGTGCTTTGGCGAATCGAATAGAGGGGGGCGGGAGGCCGGCCTCGACTTCGACGGCGCGTGTTGGTGAACCGCGGAATGTACCTAGGATACGGGCGGCAGCTTGGCTTTGCAGTTTCTGGTATACCCTTTGCAGACTGAGCTGGGGTTTTGACGGGTCATACCAGAGAATTGATCCGTAATCGGCGACGGTACCCACACAGGAGATGTAGAGCTGACGGAGTGCCGCGATGGACAGTCCACGCGTGTTCGAAGCGAGCCGAAGCAAGCCGCGGAACGCGATCTCAGCCTTTTGGGTCCGTGCCTGGACGTGCTGTTTAAACGAAAGTCTGTTGTCGAAATGGAAACCTAGCCACTTGACCATCTTTTGGGGACGCACAGTGACATCACCTACTCGGACAGTTTGGGAGGCCCACTTTGCAGCATCGGTGTAGTGGATGAGCTCAGTTTTGCTCTCTTCAAACTCAATGCCGTAGTCACGAGCCTTGGCCCGCAGCTCCGTCACGAGTTCTTCGAGAAGCGCCGCTGAACGCCTCGGGCTTTTGGACGCCACGGTTACGCTGAAGTCGTCTATATACGACAGCTGAAGTTGTGGTGTGTCGCCGGCCACCCGAGCCACTATATGCCGAGCATACAACAGGAAGAGTAGAGGACTGATGGGGGAACCTTGGGGGATGCCGATGTTAACCGGGGTCATCGGAAACGGCTGACCCTCGATGTGCAGGCCGACAGTACGGTCCTGGAGGAACGAAGCAACCCATTTTCGGAACACCAGGGGAAGACCGAGCTCACGTAAGCTGCGCATCAAGCAGGGCTTTGACACGTGGTCGAAAGCGCCCTTGACGTCAAGGAAGAGAGTGCTTGGAACGAGCTTCATCTCCTTGACCTTCTGCAGGTGGCTGACGTATACGAGAGCGGCGTCCATGGCTGAACGCTGTTTGCGGCCTCCCAGTTGAGTGTCGTCTAGAAGCGAGCTGTCATGGCAATTAGCGAGGTACCCTAAGCGGGTCGCAAAGACTTTCTCGAGCACTTTGCCTAGACAGTTGAGCAGTGAGATGATGCGGTAGGACTTTACGACTGAATAATCAGCCTTTCCGTCTTTCGCGAGCACAATCCCAGTAGCTTGCTTCCAGAGTGTGGGGTGTATTCCGAGGCGAGACAGGGCTTTGTAGACGGAGAGAAAGGGCGCGGGATGGGCCTCAAAGGCGATCTGGATGATCTTGGCGTTCATGCCGTCGGGCCCGGGGGCCTTCTTGGCGTTGGCGGACATGATTGCCTCCTTGATCTCGTGGTCTGTAAGGTCAGGCCAGGGGTATATGCTTCGGTCGGTGTCGTTCGGGGGGGTGTCGTGGGGGGTGTCGTGATGGGGGTCGTGATGGGGGTCGTGTGTATCCGCAATGTCAGGTCGGGGGTCGACACCTGCGCTAGACGTAGCACCCAGTAGCGTCAGGAAAGCCTTTTCCTTCTCCTCGGGGGTATTGGCTAACCCGTCTGGCCCCTGGATGGGGGGGAAGTAACTCGCCGTAGCTGGCTTGGTGTATTTCCAGGCTGTGTAGACCTTTTCGTTGTCAGCGTCAGAAAGAAAGGTAGTCCAGTGAGTAGACTTAGCATCTTCGACAGCATGGGTGTACTTGTTGCGAATCGAATGAAACTCAACCAGCGACAGCCTGCCTCGTCTGTATCTTCTCTCTGCGCGCGATGCGGCCTGACGTTGTGATTGTAGCTCGGGCGTCCACCATGGCTTTGCGCGGGCACTGTGCCTCTTCACTGACATGCACCTCTGACAAGCAGATTGCAGGGCCTCGGAAAGCAGTCGCGCCATTGCGTCACCGTCTGCAGAAATCTCTGCCAGGGACAGCTGAAGCTCAAGGTCAGCCTGGCCAGCCAGCCATTCCTTGCGAAACAGCGACCAGTCGGCCGTCTTGGTGTTGAACGCCGGGTTACGTGTTAGGGTTTTGGGTGTGGTGGTGCTGACGTAATCAAAACTGATGGCCCGGTGATCGGAGCCCGTCTCCTGAAGATACCTCCAGTTCGTAAACAGGCCCGGTCGAGACCGCAGGGAAAATGCGAGGTCGATCACCGAGGTCGTGCTGCTGTTGACGTATGTGCCGCCGTTGCGTTCAACGTAGTCGTCGTCGACAATCAGGGTGGCATTCTGCGACATCAGCCAGTTAGCAAAAGAGTCAGCTCGTGGTTCGTGGGGATGCTCTCGCTGGGAATTCCACCAATGGTGATGGAGATTGAAGTCGCCGAGAAGCAAAGTACTGGTGTCAATATTGCGCGATAAAAGATTGGTGCGCTCAATGGTATAGGGGCGGGGTTGGGTCTCGGGGACAGGCTGCACAGTCAGCTGGCGTTCGTTGTAGACATTGAGAAGCGAAAACGGCTCCGACGCAAGGATGCGCAGGGTCTGAATATCACTCTCAGCATCGCCAAACTCGAACAGCACAGAAAACGGCAGGCCTTGGCGGACGTAGGTCAGGACCCGCGGGCGCAAAGGCATGGCCTCGAGATTCCTAACATTAAACGGCACAACCAGGGTGAAGCCCGGCTGCGTCAATGTTCTATACCCAGCTTTGAGTTTTATGGTATAAGGCTCCTGGATGCAGACAATGTCCGCCTTTCCGGTTGCAGCAGCCTCAAGTATTGTCTCATGAACAGCCTTCATTTTGTGCACGTTGTGCTGAAGGATGCGTAGACGTTGTCCGGCCGTAGGGCCCTCTTTCATAGGCGAGGGGGGCCGTCTGTCGTAGATTTGCGGTCAACGTAGGGCACTGCTGGGACAATAGCGCCGCCGACGTTGACGTTTTTGCCGACACACTTGTCGTAGTCAGCCTGGGTCAGGGCCTCGACGACCACCGAGCCAGCCTGCTTACCCTTGGCAGGGACCACAAGCCAGCGCAGCGAGTCGGAGATCTTGACGCCGTTGAAGTCCGCCATGTCCTTGGGCAGCTCCTTGAGACTGTCGAAACCGTCTTCAATCGGCACACCGTGGATGACAAAGCAGAGCTTTGACGACTTGTGGGTTCTGGAGCCGGGAGATGTGGCGCGCGTGAACTCGCAGGCGCCAAAGCAGGACAGCTCCTTGACCACGCGCTGCAGATTGGAGGTCATCAATCTGACGGCCTCACTGTCCACAGCGTGCAGCAAGATGTTGCCCGCCTTGGTGCGCTGGACCGCAGACACTGCAGTCTTGCCAAGAAGGCGGTTCACCGCGTCGCGCACGCGTCGCTGGGGCAGCGCGCTGGCTCTCGACTCGGGTGTGGTGACAATAACGACGGCCGTTTTCTCGCGAGGGGCAGTCGTGGTGGTCGTGGTGGTGGTCGTGTTGGGGGCGGGGGTCGTGGTTTTGTCGGCAGCCTTCTTCTGGGCGCGCTTGGCGACTACGGTCCACGTGTCGGGGGACTCAGTGGGCGCGTCGGCATCAGCCATAGCCGTGTCCGGGGCGGGAGGCGCGGCGGCGTCATCGGTAGTAGTAGTGGCGGTCGAGGTGGTGGTCGAGGTAGTGGTGTCGGGTGTGCTGGACTGGTCGCCAGCGGTGTCGATGACCATAGCATCAGCCTGGTCAGTGGCGGCGGTTGCGGCGGTTGCGGCGGTCGCAGCATTTTTTTTGGCCTTTTTGCCGCGGCGTCTGCGCTTATTGGCCTTAGGCGCAGGGGTGGCGTTTTTTTTGCTGGCACAGGGCTCACTGCCCAGGACAGAAGGCGCGGCTGGCACCTCAGGTGTCTGCGTCGCAGCCTCGCTGTACGCAGCCACGGCTTCAGCCTCGTGTGCTGGCTTGGGGCGGGCAGCCTTTGAGACTTCCATCTCAACCAGCGTCTTGTGGTCGTGGCGCGACATTACGACGAGCCCGCACTCGTTGCCAAACTGGCGCAGGATGCGCATCAGCTGGGCCTCGGAGGCTGACTCCTTGAGTCGTTCTAGAACAAGGAAGACCTCGTTCATGATGGCGGCGTTCTGCTCGTCGCGCCGGCGCTTGCGCTCCAACATGAGAGCAATCTCTCGGGCGCGCTTCGCCGGAATCGTCTGGTCGTTGTTGTTGTTGTTGGTGTTGTTGGTGTTGTTGGTGTCGTTCTCATCGCGCTGAGCCTGGCTGAACACGAACAGGTTCCCATCCAGTGCATTAGGCGTCGGCGTTGTCGCGTCCGAGTCGCGCGAGTCGGGTGTCGAGGGAATCTCAACCACCGGCGCATCTTCAACACCTGCATCGACTTTCATCGATGAGGTGACGGGCGCAGGCTGCGACGGTGAACGCAGCAGCTCGTCGTCGTCGGAACGCGGTTCCTGGCTCGCCATCTGGGCAAAACTCAGCCCCAGGCGCGTCGTGCGGCGCGTTTCATCGCGCGCGGTCGGTTTCTTGTCTATTTTGTTCGATGCACTGCTCGAACTAGTCTTAGAATCAATTGAGCTGTTGCTCAGAGTCGTTTTGGTGAGTTTTTCTGTCGATTTGGCCATTTTTGATGCAGGTGTATATCTGTTGGCCTTGTGCTTAGCCCGTGTCTGTCTGGGTATTGACAGTTGCTTCGTTGTCTCAGGCTTTGCATCGCTTTGCCAAAGCTGAGAAACTACAGATTTATCGTGTCACCGCTCAGGAAGTCCTGGATTATCTCAATCAGGAGGACCTAACTCCGGAACAAGAGCATGCACGGCTCCTTGAACGCATCCCGAAGAAATACCATGACCTACTTCCTCTGTTCTCTCGAGAAGGTGCTGATCAACTACCACCTCACCGGGACATTGATCATGCGATTAACTTCGTTCCCGATGCGAAATACCCCAAGGCCCCGCTGTACGATATGACTCCACTCGAGTTACAGGCTGTCAAAAAATATCTAGATGGCATGCTTGCTAAAGGCTTTATTTCCTCTTCCTCTTCGCCGCTGGCTTCCCCGATTCTTTTTGCTAGGAAGCCAGGCAGTTTACGATTCTGTGTTGATTTCCGAGCCGTCAATGATATCACCATCAAAGACGTAACTCCTCTGCCTCGGATCAATGAATCACTGCGCACGGCGGCTACGGGAAACATTTTTACAAAGCTGGATCTGAGAGCTGCGTACCACTTGATTCGCATCAAGAAAGGTGATGAATACAAGACAGCTTTCAGAACTCGATATGGCATTTTTGAGTACAATGTGATGCCGTTTGGGCTCACCAATGCTCCTGCCACGTGTCAGAAATATGTCAGCGAGGTCTTGTCGGAGTATTTGGACATATTCTGTGTCTGTTACTTGGATGATATCCTGGTGTTCTCTCTGAACCAAGAGGAACATGATGTTCATGTGCGCAAAGTCCTGCTAAAATTAGCGCAGGCCAGTCTGTTTGTCAAGGGTGAAAAATGCGAATTCGACAAGACTGAAACTACCTTTGTTGGCTTTGTTATTTCAGCCGATGCTCTGAAGATGGACCCCGCTAAAGTTGCGGCTGTCCGTGAGTGGGAGGCTCCCCGAACTGTTAAGGGAGTCCAGTCCTTTTTGGGTTTTGCCAATTTCTATAGGAGGTTCATCCGTGACTTCTCTAGAATCTGCACACCTCTCTTCGAGTTGACTAAAAAGACGCAATCTTTTGTCTGGTCCTCTGAATGTGAGGCAGCATTTCACACCCTGAAGGACCTTTTCTGCTCTGAACCTATCCTCAAGCACTTTGATTACCTGTTGGACACTGTTATTGAAACAGACGCGTCTGACCGTGTAATATCTGCCGTCATGTCTCAATACCACCCGACTGACAAGGGGCTTCTACTACACCCCGTGGCCTATTTCTCTCAAAAAATGAATCCTGCCCAGTGTAACTACGGCGTAGGTGACAAGGAGTTGTTAGCCATTGTGGAGTCTCTAAAGTCGTGGCGATTCATGGTTGAAAGTCTGGAAAAACCTGTTCTGGTATTGACGGACCATCGGAATTTAGCCGTTCTTAAGCAAATTCCGGCCATGAACAGACGGCAAGCGAGGTGGGCTATGGAACTGAGCGAGTACCGTTATGTCATCACTTATAGGCCTGGCTCCTTGAATTCTAGAGCTGATGCCCTGACCAGACGCTACGAAGACCTCGTTTCTTCTTCTTCTGAGGAGGATAAAGAGCTGTGTGCTCCTATTATTCCCCCTGAAAATTTTATTGGTACCATGTCTTTGGTAGACGAGGTAAAAATCGCGCTATCCACGGACAAGTGGGCTCTTGATGTTATTTCTGCTCTTCGAGGCCAGTCGACCAAACCTCCAGATGTGGACCTCAGTGTCTGCAGGCTTGACAATGACGGTCTTTTGTTTGTCAACGACCTTCTATATTTGCCGAACGAGGATCTACGAGTTCGTGCATTGAAGAATTGTCATGATATTATGCCTAGCGGACACCCTGGACAAAAGAACACTTTTGAACTTCTTGTTCGGGAATACTGGTGGCCCGGGATGCGTCGTGATGTCATCCGGTACATCCGAAATTGTGAGGTCTGCCAACGGATCAAGTCCGCGCGACATAGTCCCTACGGTCTACTGAAACCTCTGACCATTCCGCAAGCTCGGTGGACATCTGTGTCCCTTGATTTTATCACCGGCTTGCCGGTCTCCAATTCTTTTGACATGATTCTCGTTGTCGTCGATAGGCTTAGCAAAATGGCTCACTTTATACCTTGCGATTCCTCGCTGGATGCTGCAGGTTTTGCTAAGCTCTATTTGTCAGCAGTGTATAGGCTCCACGGTCTGCCATTGGACATTGTGTCCGACAGGGGTAGTCTGTTTACGTCGGCTTTTTCCAAGGCTTTAGCCAAACTGTTGGGCATAAAGCAAAATCTGAGTACTGCGTTCCACCCTCAGACCGATGGTCAGACTGAGCGTGTGAACTCTATTTTGGAGCAATACCTGCGGGGTTACACCAACTATAGACAGGACAATTGGGCTGATCTTTTGCCCTTGGCGGAGTTCTCTTACAATGACTCCGAGTCCAGTTCTACTATGCTGACGCCCTTCTTTGCGAACCACGGGTTTCACCCCAGAAGTGGGCGTGAGTCGCTCCCAGTCTCTGTGGAAAAAGGCCCGTTGCGGAACTTTGTTAAAGAGCTTGACAACATTTGTCAGTTTTTAAAGACTGAAATTACGTGGAGCCGTGAGCGGATGACCGAGTACGCGAATCGACACAAATCTTCCGCCCCTCTCCTTCGAGAAGGGGACTTAGTGTGGCTTTTGAGTAGAAATATTCGAACTACTCGTCCTTCAAAGAAGTTGGACTTCAAGAAGCTTGGCCCATTTAAGATTCTACGGAAGGTGTCTTCGCATGCCTACGAGTTGGCACTCCCTGCCACTATGAAGGTTCATCCCGTCTTCCACGTTTGTCTGCTGGAACCATGTGCGTCGGATCCTCTTCCTGGCCAGAAAAACCCTCCTCCTCCTCCCGTCATAGTAGATGGCGAGGAAGAATTTGTGGTCAAGGAAATTATAGGCGTGTCTTCGCGTGGCCCTCTGCAATATCAAGTAGTTTGGGAGGGCTATGAACATGATGGACCCTCCTGGGAACCTCTGGACCATTTAGCCAATGCACCTGAGAAGGTTGCAGAATTCTACAAGAGGATGCCTAACGCCAGACGATCTTAGTACTGCTGTGGAAATCAGTCATAAAAAGGGGGGCTACTGTCATGAATAGCTATCCTGACACTGCTCATGCTAAGGGTTATGCATGAGACCTACCCCACTCTTCTTTTCCACAACGCCGAAGGTCGGCGACCTATGAAGATGCGCTTATGGCACAGGTTGGTCTGTGTAGATCGTGAGTTGATCAACGGATATGAGGTTGTCGTGGGATGTGCTGAGCACGGGTGCTCTGATAGACGTTGTTCTGCTGCTGCGGAGTTTTCTTGTTGCAATTGCCATTGCGTGCTTAGGTGGGGGTTGTTATCTGGTTCGATTGTTACGAACCTGTTACGTCTTGTTTACACGAGACTTATTTTTTGTTCGTAGTTAGATGTTGATTGTTTCTAGCTTGGGAAGACAGAGTTTTGTCAGGAGCGCCGACAACATAAATATCGTCGTCTCCTGCCCTGAGTTGATCAGGTTTACTCTTGTTCTCCAAGCTTAACAATCACATGCACTTGCTTACCTTCTTCTTCTTCTTTATACCATTCTGTTCTTGCTTTCTTTGCAGTTCAACCTTTCTTCTTCTTTGAAGTGTGTGATTGTTCCTCCTCCTTCCTCTTTGTGCCGCTCTATTCTCAGAATAGCCATCTAAGTTGTGTGTTGCCTCTTCATCTCAACCGACCATACGTCTTAGCACTCTGTCTAACTGACGTCTTCCTCCACAGGCCCGACTGTCCACCTCAGGAACCTATCATTGTCCCGAGTCGTTGGCTGTACCCGGAACCCTAATCCTTTCTTCGGGCCCTATCCGTAATACCTTGTCAGTCGGGTGGTATTGAGACATGACGGCAGATATTACACGGTCAGACGCGTCTGTTTCAATAACAGTGTCCAACAGGTAATCAAAGTGCTTGAGGATAGGTTCAGAGCAGAAAAGGTCCTTCAGGGTGTGAAATGCTGCCTCA
This sequence comes from Berkeleyomyces rouxiae, assembly GCF_048999995.1. NCBI lineage: Eukaryota > Fungi > Ascomycota > Sordariomycetes > Microascales > Ceratocystidaceae > Berkeleyomyces > Berkeleyomyces rouxiae. The sequence goes on along the minus strand of NW_027396535.1, from coordinate 502 downwards.
CATTCAGAGGACCAGACAAAAGATTGCGTCTTTTTAGTCAACTCGAAGAGAGGTGTGCAGATTCTAGAGAAGTCACGGATGAACCTCCTATAGAAATTGGCAAAACCCAAAAAGGACTGGACTCCCTTAACAGTTCGGGGAGCCTCCCACTCACGGACAGCCGCAACTTTAGCGGGGTCCATCTTCAGAGCATCGGCTGAAATAACAAAGCCAACAAAGGTAGTTTCAGTCTTGTCGAATTCGCATTTTTCACCCTTGACAAACAGACTGGCCTGCGCTAATTTTAGCAGGACTTTGCGCACATGAACATCATGTTCCTCTTGGTTCAGAGAGAACACCAGGATATCATCCAAGTAACAGACACAGAATATGTCCAAATACTCCGACAAGACCTCGCTGACATATTTCTGACACGTGGCAGGAGCATTGGTGAGCCCAAACGGCATCACATTGTACTCAAAAATGCCATATCGAGTTCTGAAAGCTGTCTTGTATTCATCAC
>NW_027396534.1:0-48264 GCF_048999995.1 Berkeleyomyces rouxiae | reverse complement strand
ACATTGTGTCCGACAGGGGTAGTCTGTTTACGTCGGCTTTTTCCAAGGCTTTAGCCAAACTGTTGGGCATAAAGCAAAATCTGAGTACTGCGTTCCACCCTCAGACCGATGGTCAGACTGAGCGTGTGAACTCTATTTTGGAGCAATACCTGCGGGGTTACACCAACTATAGACAGGACAATTGGGCTGATCTTTTGCCCTTGGCGGAGTTCTCTTACAATGACTCCGAGTCCAGTTCTACTATGCTGACGCCCTTCTTTGCGAACCACGGGTTTCACCCCAGAAGTGGGCGTGAGTCGCTCCCAGTCTCTGTGGAAAAAGGCCCGTTGCGGAACTTTGTTAAAGAGCTTGACAACATTTGTCAGTTTTTAAAGACTGAAATTACGTGGAGCCGTGAGCGGATGACCGAGTACGCGAATCGACACAAATCTTCCGCCCCTCTCCTTCGAGAAGGGGACTTAGTGTGGCTTTTGAGTAGAAATATTCGAACTACTCGTCCTTCAAAGAAGTTGGACTTCAAGAAGCTTGGCCCATTTAAGATTCTACGGAAGGTGTCTTCGCATGCCTACGAGTTGGCACTCCCTGCCACTATGAAGGTTCATCCCGTCTTCCACGTTTGTCTGCTGGAACCATGTGCGTCGGATCCTCTTCCTGGCCAGAAAAACCCTCCTCCTCCTCCCGTCATAGTAGATGGCGAGGAAGAATTTGTGGTCAAGGAAATTATAGGCGTGTCTTCGCGTGGCCCTCTGCAATATCAAGTAGTTTGGGAGGGCTATGAACATGATGGACCCTCCTGGGAACCTCTGGACCATTTAGCCAATGCACCTGAGAAGGTTGCAGAATTCTACAAGAGGATGCCTAACGCCAGACGATCTTAGTACTGCTGTGGAAATCAGTCATAAAAAGGGGGGCTACTGTCATGAATAGCTATCCTGACACTGCTCATGCTAAGGGTTATGCATGAGACCTACCCCACTCTTCTTTTCCACAACGCCGAAGGTCGGCGACCTATGAAGATGCGCTTATGGCACAGGTTGGTCTGTGTAGATCGTGAGTTGATCAACGGATATGAGGTTGTCGTGGGATGTGCTGAGCACGGGTGCTCTGATAGACGTTGTTCTGCTGCTGCGGAGTTTTCTTGTTGCAATTGCCATTGCGTGCTTAGGTGGGGGTTGTTATCTGGTTCGATTGTTACGAACCTGTTACGTCTTGTTTACACGAGACTTATTTTTTGTTCGTAGTTAGATGTTGATTGTTTCTAGCTTGGGAAGACAGAGTTTTGTCAGGAGCGCCGACAACATAAATATCGTCGTCTCCTGCCCTGAGTTGATCAGGTTTACTCTTGTTCTCCAAGCTTAACAATCACATGCACTTGCTTACCTTCTTCTTCTTCTTTATACCATTCTGTTCTTGCTTTCTTTGCAGTTCAACCTTTCTTCTTCTTTGAAGTGTGTGATTGTTCCTCCTCCTTCCTCTTTGTGCCGCTCTATTCTCAGAATAGCCATCTAAGTTGTGTGTTGCCTCTTCATCTCAACCGACCATACGTCTTAGCACTCTGTCTAACTGACGTCTTCCTCCACAGGCCCGACTGTCCACCTCAGGAACCTATCATTGTCCCGAGTCGTTGGCTGTACCCGGAACCCTAATCCTTTCTTCGGGCCCTATCCGTAATAATACCGGTGGGCGTGTCTAGTTTGACAGCGTGCGTACCGACGACTTGGATAACGCGGTAGGGCAAGGCAAGCCAGTCGAGTGTCTTCGAGGGGCGGATGGTGCGCACGTTGCGCAGACGCAGGTAGACTCGGTCGCCGACTTTGAAAGCTTCCGCTGCCTGGCGTCCCCGGTTGGCATGTCGTTCCTGTGTTTCAAGGGCGAATGCCATGGAGGCCTGGGCGAACGCGGTTGCGTCGCGGTGCTTGGCGAGCCAGTTGTGGCCGGCAGTGGCGGGGGAAACGGTGGAGCCTGGTTCGTGGTCGGTAGTCATGTCAAGGGGGTCAATGTTGTAACCATGGGTGAAGAAAAAAGGGGAAAGGCCAGTGGCAGTAGCAGTGCGATTGTTCAGGGCGACCTGGGCTTGGGGGAGAAGTGCAGCCCAGTCGTCTTGCAGGAAAACAGTGAAGGCACGGAGGTAGGTCTCGATCTCCTGGTTGGAGCGCTCTTGGGCGCCGTCGGTCTCGGGATGGAACGCAGTGGAGAGGCGGCGGGTGATGGAGAGCTGGCGACAGACTTCTGTCCAGAATAAACCGGTGAACTGGGGACCTCTGTAAGGGGCCAAGTCGTAAAAGGACGTAGAAGGGCAGAAACAGATATATTGCGATGGAGAGAAGAAGAAAGAACTAACTAAAACTAGGAGAGAGCAGCAGCTCTTTATACTGCCTGGGTAGAACAACTGAGGCCTACCTGATTGACCCAAACGTGGTGAGTCATCGGGCGTTCGGATCAAGGCCGGTTGGGCCACTTGTATTCGGACCGTCAGTAGTCGGGCCTTTGCGGACTCGGACCACCGACACTCGAACCACCGTTGCTCAAGCCACACCGGCTTCAACTCGGGCAATCAGGCAAAGCCTTGACCCGGGTCTCCCAGACCCTAACATCAGCCTCCTTCTCTTTCTTCCCATCCTCCCATGGCCGTGTAACACAAAAAAAGAAAACAACAGGAAGGTGGACACCAACTGAAAACAACAAAGGGAATAGCAAACAACAAGCAACTAATCATCGGTAAACGACAACAGAACGAACAAGGAGTGGAACAGACAGTGGAGAAACAAAAAAAATGTCAAAGGAAAGGGAAATAGACCCTGTGCAACAACCGTGGAACTCGCAGCTCCTTCAATCAAACTTCGGACTCAAGCAGTCCTCTCGCCACGGCACTCACACCTCAACGTCGGCAGTCTCCTGCGCTCGCAAGAATTCTTCTAAAGCAGCCGTTTCTTCCAGCGCCTCTGTAGGTTCCCAAGTGGGATCTCGCCAACCAACCCATTTCACCAAGTACTGGGCTGGTTCGTCTCTCGTGGCTGGCCGGTGTTCCAGGATCTTCTCGACTTCGTATTCCTCAAAGCCATCGATCTCGACTGGTCCGGGGCTCGATACGTGCGGGTCTTGTGAGGGCCAAGGGTCGTTCGGGTGGTATTTCAATCTGTCGGCATGAAACACGTCGTGTCCTCTGGCACCCTTCAGGTCAAGACGGTAGCTGTGGGAGCCTACAGCCTCTAAGACCTGGAGCTTCTGGTATCTTGGCCGGAGTCGCTTGCCTGGGCCTTCTTGCTGCACAGTATGGGAGCTTTTTGCCAACCAAACCCAGTCGCCGGGCTGGAAACGTCGATGTGGTTGTCTGTGTCTGTTCGACTGTTCCTCCATAGCAGACTTGGCGGCGCTGAGAGAGGCTTTGGCCCAATCCGTGTGGTCTGCCAAGCTCTTCAGGATTCTTGTTGCTTGAGCTATGGGACTCGTGTTGGCTGCAACGGGGGCTGCTAGGGGGGCAATGGCGTCGGGCTGCAGCTCAACCAAGTCAGGACTATAGCCGTGGGACAACGTGAACGGGGACGTCTCTGTTGAAGCCGCTGGGGCTGCGTTCAGGGCAAACTCCACAATTGGCAGGCAGTCTAGCCAGTCTGAGCGGTCGTGTAGGAGTTTGGCCATCTTTGTCTTCACCTCAGCATTTGTCCTCTCAGTGGCCCCGTTGGTCTGTGGGTGGTAAGCGGTGGACAGACGACGATCGATCTTCAGGGTGGTACAGAGTCGTTTCCAGAACATGTTGGCAAATTGGCGGTCAGAAGCAATGCTGTTAGGAAGACCATGGCGAGGGTAGTAGACTTCCAAGAAACGGCTGGCAAGATACTCGATATCCAGGCTGCGGCAGGCTATAAGGATGACACCCTTGGACAGATGGTCCACCACCGTCATGACGTGCTTGTAGACTTTTCCTTCCTTCTTGCACGGCGGGAGAGGGCCAATCAGATCTATGCCAATGTCACGCCAGATGCGGTCAGGTACCGGAAGGGGCTTCAGGAGACCTTGCTTGAGCTGGCGCATGACGTTCGTGCTACCGCAGATTTCGCAGTTGCGGCAGAACCGTTTGACATCCGCTGTGTAGTGCGGCCAGAAGTAAGTCTTGGAAACTTCCTGACACATGATTCTTTGGCCGGGGTGGACTAGTGTCACGGAATCGTGAATCTCTTGTAGCAAGGCTGTCCTCAGAGGTTCCCACTGGGGTACCCACAATCTTGATCTGTATCGCAGTCGACCTTCGGAGTCCAATGAGCATTCGGACAGTGACACTCGCCAATTAGTCTTCAAGCTGTCTGGCCATTTGGGCGCCTGAGAGGCAACCACTGCGCATGCTGCCGCATAGTCAGAGTCGGCTGACAATGCTTGTTCCCACAGTGTACTGAGGGCTTCCTTACGGAACGGGGATGGCAGTGTAACGCGAGCAGATCTGACTTTCAGGGCACCGTCGGGCAAACACTGGAGGAGCTGTTGGTTGCGAGCTTGTAGGCGGGGATCATCGGGACCTGAAGGCATGTGAAGACGGGAGAGAGCATCGGGCAGTGGGGACAGTTTCCCGGGACGGTGTTCCAGTGTTAGGTCAAACTCGCTTAGCAGGTTAGCCCAACGAGCTTGCCTCTCTGTTAACTGTTGCGCAGAGGTAAAATGCAACAAGTTCTTGTGGTCTGTTAACACTCGGATGGGTCCCTGGGCGCCACGTAACTCTCCTCTCCACTCTTTCAGGGCTCGGACAATTGCCAACATTTCTTTGTCATGGATCTCATAGTTGGACTCGGCAGGAGACAGCTTCTGGCTGATGTAGGCACATGGAAACAGGCCATCTGGATGCTGCTGCAATAGGACAGCTCCAGTGCTGTAGCCTGAAGAGTCAGCTTCGACAGTTGTTGGCAGAGAGTGGTCGAAGAGGCGCAAGACGGGCGAAGCACAGAAGAGATCTTTGAGTGACGAGAAGGCAGCTTGGCATTCTGGAGACCAGACGAAGGGAACTAGGTGACCAGTCAGTGAAGTGAGAGGGACGGCTACTTCGGCAAAGTTCTTGATGAACGGGCGGTAAAAATTGGCAAATCCTAGGAAGCCACGGAGCTCTTTCTTGGAACTGGGTACGGGCCAGTCTTTCACTGCTTGCACCTTGGCAGGATCCATTGTTGCTTTTCCAGGCTTGATGATGTAGCCCAGGTACTTGACTTCTTGTACACCGAACTCGCACTTGTCGATGTCAACCGTCAGTCCGGCCTTCACGAGCTTGGCTAGGACGTGGTTAACTTGTTCCTTGTGCTCGTCGAGGGAGCCATCGGTGTACACTAGGATGTCATCAACGTAAGCAGAACAAAACAGGTCGAGGTACTCTTGCAATACGGAATTCAGGAAGCGTTGGAATTGGGCAGGAGCATTGGACAAACCAAACGGCATCACGTTCCATTCAAAGGAGCCCAGGCGCGTACGGAAAGCGGTCTTCCATTCGTGGCCTGGCTCGATACGGATATTATGGAACGCTGCAACGACGTCAAGCTTAGTGAACCACTTTGAACGGCTGATTTGGCGTAGTGTTTCCTTGAAGTTGGGTAACGGGTATCTATCCTTCTTCATCAGCTTGTTCAACAGACGGTAGTCCACGCAGAATCTAAGTCCACCGCCAGGTTTCTTGACGAACAGGATGGGGGCAGCAGCAGTGGAACTACTCATTCGAATGAACTTCTTGTTCAGTAGGTTCAGTAACGTTTGGCGCAGTACTATCAACTCATCGTGGGAAAGGCTGTACAGTGGTCCCCAGGGAGCTTCCGAGTCAGGGACAGTTAGATGAATCTCGTGGTTCATCCCGGGACGCAGCGGCGGGAGGCGGCGCGTGTAGAGTGCTTCTGGGTCAAAAGCAACAACATTCTGTGGGTCTATCCAACTGGGAACCTTTTCCTTCCAGTCATCTGTAACAGGCTCGTTCTCTCGGGCCAACTTTTCCAATGCTTTGTTGATATCCTGTATGCTCGCAGCAAAGACCTTCAAGTCCTGGTGCAAGATCTTGCTGACACGTGCAGCTTTCAATTCCGTAGGGGTGTCCAAGTTCCGAATGGTCGAAACAGAGCGAGGGACGGAGAAGTGGGGGAGCACCAAACGGTGCCGGTTGCAGTCTATTAGGGCGTTGTGGTGGCTCAGCCACGGGTATCCAATAAGAAGTTCGTCATCATAAATGTCGGGTACGACAAGGGCAAGGACTTCTTCCCGGAGGCCGCCGAGATCCAGCTCGAAGCGGGCAGCCTGAGTGGCCACAGAAGAAGGTTGGTCATTAAAAGGTTTTAGGGAAAGGGAAGTTTGCAGCGCAGAACAAGGTAGTTTCAATCGTTTCACGAGGGCCTGGGATATGATCAAGGAGACTGTATTTCCGGTATCGACTAAAGCTACTGAGTTGTGAGAGCCGTTGATTACAACGTCAACAGATAAGGAGCCTCTCACAAGCAAAGGGGACGTTCCCTTCTTGTTCTTACCCCTCCGGGGGCGACTGTCACCGGAGGGTCTCAGTTTTCCGACTGAGCAGTGGGCAACTGTACGACACCGAAATCGGCATCCAGGTCATCGTCTAGCTGCGGCGGCGTGGGCACGTGTACACCGCGGACACGGGCAGGAGGCGCGTTCCGGTTGGGAGGCACATCGTAGGGGCATTCCCGTACAAAGTGACCTGAGGCGCCACAGCGGATGCAGAGGCCAGCGCGACGACGTCTCTCTCGTTCCTCTTCACTCGCCCAGCGGGCAGTGCGGCGGGCAGCAGGCGTACGGGTAGGCTGGGGGGCAACGCGACGGGTTCGTTCCCAGTCCATGGCGTCGGGATGGCGGTGGGCAGCGGGGGCGGACGGGTAATAACCGGAGCGGCGGCCAGAAGTCGACTCGGCATCGAGCTTACGCTGCCGCAGTTCCTCGGCAGCTAACACGACCCGGTCTAAGTACTCCGAGAAGACCCGGGGAGGGAACGAGTTCGCCACGTATTCCCGAATGGGCGTGTCGAGGCTGTCCTTCAGCCACCTAATCTTCTGTGAGTCCGCCGCGTCCAGAGCTTTGGCGCGGGTCAGCAGGTCCTCAAACTCCGGCAGATGGACCTCGATCCTTCTGCCTCTCTGCTTTAACCGCGAGAGCTGGTCTTGTGCCTTATCTACGGCAACTTTGTCCTCAAACGCTCCCTGCAGCTCTTGAAGGAACCGGTCGCAGGAAACGGGGCCGTCGTCTGTTAGTCGGGTCTTGATTGACCGCATGCGGCTGCGGGCCAAACCCTCGGCCTGGGCATAGATCGAGACGATGAAGTCTCGGTCGGCCACATGGCCACGCTCGCAGTGCCATATTTCCAGGACCTGGTCGAACCAGGCGTCAAATTCCTCGGGCTCGGTGGAACTCAGCGAGGGAATCTTGTAGCGCAGTTTTGCGCGACCATTCTCGTTACCAGTCGCTGAGGCGGCGGCGGCAGCAGCAGCGGTGGCGGTAGCAAGCGCTGCTTGGGAGGCTTGGGTTTGGGCGGCTGCCTGCTGGGCGGCTTCGCTCTGGTTCTCCAGCATAGCCAGCATCTTGGCAAACTTGCTCTCCAGCTTGGCGAACCGTTGAGCATATTTGTCCTCAGTGCTGTCGACACTGGGGACAGGGGAGCTTGCGTAAGCGGCCCGCATGTCGTCGGTGGTGCGGCCACTCATGTTGAGAGTTTGTGTAACAGTAAAAAATAATGTGTGATGAAGATTGATAACGGGTTTGGGGAAAATAAACGATAAGACTGTTGAGAACTGTAGGGGCAATGCAATCTGTAAAAGCTGTATCTGTACCTGTGGCTGTAAAGAACTGTAGAACTGTAGAACTGTAGGGCTGTAGCGAAAAAGAAGATCGCAATATGATGTAAGGGGCCAAGTCGTAAAAGGACGTAGAAGGGCAGAAACAGATATATTGCGATGGAGAGAAGAAGAAAGAACTAACTAAAACTAGGAGAGAGCAGCAGCTCTTTATACTGCCTGGGTAGAACAACTGAGGCCTACCTGATTGACCCAAACGTGGTGAGTCATCGGGCGTTCGGATCAAGGCCGGTTGGGCCACTTGTATTCGGACCGTCAGTAGTCGGGCCTTTGCGGACTCGGACCACCGACACTCGAACCACCGTTGCTCAAGCCACACCGGCTTCAACTCGGGCAATCAGGCAAAGCCTTGACCCGGGTCTCCCAGACCCTAACAACCTCGGTCGGACGTGATGGCGCGGGGTAGACCATGGTGGGCAAAGACGTGTGTGATGAAGGCTCTGGCTACGTCAGAGGCAGTATACGATTTCAGCGGTATCAAGATTTTACTCTTTGACAGCCGGTCTGTAATACCTAAGATAGTAGTGCAGCCTTCGGACTCAGGGAGACCGACGATGAAATCCATGGCGAGTTCTTGCCAGGCACGGTCCGGGACGGGCAGGGGCTTCAGGAGGCCACGCTTCTGGTCGCGCCAAATCTTGCTTTTACCGCAAGTGTCGCAATTACCAACGAAGCGGCGGACATCGTCAGAGAGGCCAGGCCAAGCGTAGGAGCGGCTGACTAGATCACGGGTTGCTGATCCTCCAGGGTGACCGGTGAGCGTGGAGTCGTGGACTTGCTGGATGATACGAGTGCGGAGGGGCTCGTAGTACGGGATCCACAGGCGGTCACGCCAGAGGAGACGGGTGGCGGAGTCGAGAGTACACTCGCTGATCTGCCAAGGAAGGCCCCACTCGTTGGGGAACGAGCGGGCTTGTTCTTGGACAGCTTGTCGCGCTTGCCAATAACGTTCGTTATGGGTAAGTGCCGAGTGCCAGAGGGTCTGGAGTTCCGGGTCAGCAAAAGGGGCATCTAGGGCAGCGTGGTCGAGGGTCAGGGTTCCTTCAGGGTCTTTGTCAGGCTCTTTAGCCCAAACGGCGGCGGCAATGACGAAGTCGGGCCCGTCAGGGCGCAGAACTTGGTGGACACGGGACTGGAGGCGTTCATCGGAGAGGTCTTGGGGCAGGTCTTGGTCGCGGCGGGAAAGGGCATCGGAGGTCACTTGAGTAACGCCGGGTCGATGAATTAACCGAAAGTCGAACTCGGACAATTCATGGGCCCAGCGGCGTTGGCGTTCTGACAGGGTTCTTTGCTTCTGGAAGTACAAAAGGTTCTGGTGGTCGGTGTGTACTTCGAACGGGATGCCAGCGAGGTAGGAGCGCCAAGCGCGGAGGCAGGAGTGGATGGCCAACATTTCCTTATCGTGGATAGGATAGTTGACTTCCGCTGGGCTGAGCTTTCGCGAGAAGTAAGCAACAGGACGCCAAAGAGAATCAGCACCTTGCTGTCTGAGGGAACCTCCCAGGGCCCAGCCGGAAGCATCGGCTTCAACGATGGTGGGGAGGTCAGGGTCGAAGGTGGCAAGGAGCGGGGCAGAGACAAGGGCCTTCTTCAAAGCTTCAAACGAACGGAGTTGTTCGTCTTCCCACTTGAAGGGTTGGTCCTTCTTGGTCAGCAGAGTCAGGGGAGCAGCGACGGTGGAGTATTCGGGGACAAAACAGCGGTAGAAGTTGGCAAACCCAAGAAAACTACGGACTCCGCGGACAGACGTGGGAGCCTCCCATTCCTGGATAGCTTTGACTTTGTCTGGGTCTGCACGGATGCCGGAGCCGGGTTCAACAATGAAGCCGAGGTACTTGATGGACGGGGATTCGAATTCACTTTTATCCCAGTCAAGCTGTAAGCCAGCATCTCCGAGAGCGCGGATGATCTGACAGACAAGGTTACGGTGTTCTTTGCGGGAGTCAGGGCTGTAGATCACTACATCGTCGAGGTAAGCAGAGCAGGAGATACCGAGCCAGCGGGAGAGCACATGATTGATAAAACGTTGGAAAGCAGCAGGAGCACCAGTGAGGCCGAAAGGGGTGACTAGCCATTCATACGCTCCGAGATGGGTGCGGAAGGCCGTGTAGGCTTCACTACCTTCTTTCAGGCGGAGACGGTGGAACGCGGAGATTACATCGACCTTGGAGACGTACTTGGCGGCAGCGATGTCACGGAGGGTGTCGTTGATCAGTGGTAACGGGTAACCATCCTTCTCTGTGACGCTGTTCAGGGCACGGTAGTCTACGCAAAAACGAAGACCACCACCAGGTTTCTTCACGAAGATGACAGGAGCACCTCCCTCAGCACTACTGGCTCGGATAAAGCCAGCGTCGAGCAAGTCGTAGAGAGTTTTCCGGAGCAGCAGCAGTTCTTCTCGGCTCATTGAGTACAGAGGGCACGAGGGCGGGGACAAGCCTGGTTTAAGGCGGATCTCTGTATCAATGCCAGGGCGGTTCGGGGGGAGCTCGGAAGCTTTCTTCCTGTCGAAAGCGTCGATGACAGGAAGGAGCCACTCGGGACAGTTGGCGCGGGGGTCGGTGTAAATTTTGGCCTTGAGGGCCTTCTCAATGTCGTGAAGAGTGGCGGAGAAGATGCGGACATTGTGAGAACGGCGGGCTCTGAGGTGAAAGGCGCGGACGGCGTGGGCAGTAACAGGGAGGACATCGGGATTGGCAGTACAGTTGGTAAGACGAAGGGGAGTGGGCAAGCGGATGAAGACTTCGTTCTGGGCAGGGCGGAGGGAAGCGTCGTGCTTGGCAATCCAGCCTTGACCCAGGATGAGGTCCTCAGTCTGACCAGGGACGATGTAAGCGTAGAGTTTCTCGTCCAATCCTCCGAGACCAAGGTCAAAAACGGCGACTTGATCGATGACGGGTGGGTTTTGGTCATTAACTACTTGAGCAATTGGACGAGGGCAGATGGGCAGGATAGTAGCGTGGGCGCGGGTGGCGGTGCGCGGAGAGACGGTGGCAAGACACAGGCAACCGGAGTCGACGAAGGCAGAGGTAGAACAAGTTTTATTGAGAACAACATCTATATAGGTACCTCTAGCCCCCATTTCCTCCCGAGCGATCTTCTCTCCTTGGGGCTCTAGACGGCGACGTTCGCCTAGAGCTCTCCATTTCCCGACATGTCGCGGGACGCGGGCGTGGGCACAGGCAGGGGCAGAGCTGGGGTCGGCGCAGCAAGCTGGGGAAGGTTGGTGGAGCGGACAGGGACGGTAGTAGTGGGGACAAAGTTCAGTGGACAGTTCTGGCGCAGATGGCCAGTCTGGCGGCAGCGGAAGCAGGCGCGGTTGCGGCGGAGGCGCTCGCGCTCCTCGTCGGTCAGGGGCTGAAGGGCCGTGGCAGTGACAGTGGGAGTCCAATCCATAGCATCGGGGTGACGAGCAGCAGCCGACGGGGGAACGGAGGAAACAAAAGGGCCAGCAGGAGCAGGGGAAACAGGGTGGGCAGCGTACGGAGAGTAGGTCGTGTTATCAGTGAAAGCGGAGTAGTGGCCGCGGCGGGGACGAGGTAGGAATTGCTCAGCCTTGGAAGCGACGTTTTGCATGCAGTTGGTAAATTCAGGGTACGTCGCGGGGACGTTGACATAGACCATCGCTTGTCGGAGGGCAGGCGCCATGGCGGTTTGCAACTTCGAAATGCGGTTGCGGTCGCCAATGATGTTGGCGTCCTGGAGGACTTTTTCGAAGCGGGGCAGGAACAAGGCGAAGGGTTCAGAGGGTCCCTGGCGCATGTTGTCCAGGTGGAAGAGAGCACGGTCAGCAGCAAAGGGGTCGATGAATATGGAGTCCAAGTACTCCAGGAACTGGTGGGGCCCGGTGTCGTTCAGCAAGCCCTGCTCGAAGTACGCCACGACGAGGTTCTGGGCTTCTACCGTCATACGCGCAAAAAGGTACGCGTATTGCTTGCGGTGGTCACCGATTGACTCGCTGTCCAGTGCAAGCTTGGAGCGGGCACTCAGGGCCCAGACGCGGTAGGCAGAGCGTTGGCCGGAAAACAAGGCGATATCCGGGAGGGCACGCTTCCTCGGTTCGAGGTTTCTTTCCGTAGTTGCAACGGGCACGGGAGCAGCGGGGACAGCAGTGGGGACAGGGGACGCAGGGACGACGGCGGGAGCGGAAGTAGCGGTGGCAGCACGGGCAAAAGCTTGGAGATCGGCGATGGCCTGATCTCGTTTTTGTTGGCCACTGTTGAACTCGTCGCGCAATTGTTGTTGCGCGTGGTCGTGCTTCTCGTTGAGCTGCTGGATGGCTTGCAGCAGATCTTGAAGCGACGGGGCCGCCGGGGCTGGAACAGGGACAGTAGGATCGGACATGGCTGTCGGAGGAGGCTCAGAGTCGAAGAAGACGGTGTTGTTGGAAGTGGTGTCAGAGTCGGGGTCGGTGGTAGGTGCACAGTAGGGCATGTGACGGTGGAACAAAAGAGGAACAGAGAGAAACGATATACAGGTGGCGGGTGGTAACGAGGAAAAGGTACGAAGACAGGGTAAAAGAAACGAGGACAGTGTAAACAAGGGTAGATCTGTTTCTATTGTAAGGCTTTACGGTCTAAAGGAGAACGCTTTTAGAACAGCAGAAATAAATTAAGAAACAGATAAAGAGAAAAGACTAATGTACAAGAAAACGGGCGGAAACAACACTATCTATATACGCGCGGTAGAGGTATGACGCGTACCCTTGACAACGACGGTGTGCACACGGGTTTGGCAGGCGGTGAGTAACGGCGGTGTGCAAGGCGGTGTGGACGGCGGTGTAAACGGCGGTGAGGGCGGAGCCTGAGCCTACCTCGATCCATAGATCGTTACAGTTGAAACGTGGCGGGTGCTCCGGATAGTCCAAAGGGCGTAACTAGCCACTCGTATAGGCCGAACCTGGTCCGGAAAGCGGTTTTCCATTCGTCGCCTTCTGTGATTCGTATCTTGTGAAACGCGGCGCGGACATCGACCTTGGTAAAATAGCGTGCCTTGGCTAGCGCTCTCAGAGTTTCACTGATTAGCGGCAGCGGGTAACGATCTTTCTCGGTTATGTCGTTCAGTGCTCGATAGTCCACGCAGAATCGCAGACCGCCTCCGGGTTTCCGAACAAACAGGACAGGGGCGCCTCCGGGGGAGCTGCTAGCGCGAATCCATCCCTTGTCTAAGTGGTCTGCGAGCGTCTTGCGCAGAACCAATAATTCATCTCTCGACATGTTGTACAGGGGGCCCCATGGGACCTCTTTGTCTCGTCCTTGTTCGTCTTTCTTCATCTTTATAGCGTGGTCGATGCCTGGTCGGTTGGGCGGTAAATCTCCTTCGCCATCGTCTAGGAAAATCGGTGCTAAATGCTTGAGTTCCTGCGGGAGTCTCTCGGAAATCTGTTCTCTTGTGAGGCGGGCTTTCACTTCGAGGGCCTTGTTGATGTCTTGAATGGAGGCCGAAAACACTTGTAGCTTCTGTTTGCTCTTCCTTCCTCGTCGAATCTCTGCGGCAAAAACTGCTGCCATCACCATGCTTGCTTTGGGGGCGCCAGCGTGCGCTTCACGCCAGCCTTTCTCTCGGACAATAAGTCGGTCTCCTTGATCCTTGAAGGTAATCATTCGCTCTTTCGCGGAGTACACGACGTCGTTCTTCTCCATCCAGGGCTTTCCCAGGATCATGTCGTAGGCTAAATTCGGTATCACGTAACCGTAGACTCTCTCTTTGCGACCGTCGATATCAATGTCGCACACTGCAATTTCTGAAATCCATCTCTTCTTCGTGTCGTTTTTGTTGGGGTTGCACCCTTAAGGACCGACGGAAGCCCGACACCAACACTAACGGCGTATCCTCGAAGGACTAGTCCGGCGCTGGTACGGCAAAACTAATGCCAGACCAGAACCAAGACTAACGGCACTTCCTAGAGGAACTAGTTGTCGTCGCCGCCGATCGTCGGTTGCCTCCCTTTCCAACAGGATAAATAGTCGCATTGTTTCTACACCATTTAGAGAGTTTAGTTTTGTTCTTCAATTCGAGATCTTTGTCCCTCTGTGTCCCTTTCTGTGAAGATCCAGCTTAGCGTAATCACACCTTAACATCATCTCGAATTCTCAAACCCCCCTTTCCCTTTTCCTTTTTTTTTTTTTTTTTATTTTTCCTTAAGTCACTCTTATCTTTCCTTTTTTTTTACTTTACCGCCGACCCGACGAGGGATCGAGATATATTTTTACTTTTCTTTTACTTTGCCATTTGAATATCCACAGCGGCCAAACCCTATGGCCCCAAACTATTTTGCACCCTCTGACGACGATTCTTCCTTCCACCACAGCTTCCGAGAAGACAGCATACTACCAGAAGTCCCCGGTGAGCCAGAGGTTTTCCACGAAGCAACAATGGCTCACAATAACGAAATGCAGGGACTCCCCAACTCCGCCCCCGCGACCCCAGTGGTTGTGCGAAACACCTCCTCCGACCTCCGCCCGGTCCGTTATGACCATACGCGGCCTGATCTCTACCCAACGTACCGGTCATACGTGGAGATGAAGTACCGCTACGACCACAGTCACTTCAACGGCGCAGGAGGGTTCATTCTGCACTGTTACGGTCTGTTAGCCGACAATGCCTTGCTCCAGGCACAGACCTACATTGCCCGCATGAGCCGCGATCCATCGTTGGAGAACGTGGATAAGTTCCTGGAATTCTTGGACAGCTGCTTCGAGGACACCTCAGCTTCCCGTCGTGCACTCTTGGAGCTGCACACCCTCAAATGCCGAGGTGCCTCTGCTCCGGAACATTTGGCTCGGGTCAGTCGGTTGATGCAGATCGCTGGCTGCTATAGACTGAGCCACGAAGAGCGCATAATGAATCTGAGGCGCACCCTCCCCGGGCAAGTGATGTCTGCCCTGGCTGGTTTCCCAGACCCCCCAACCTACGAACAATACGCACAACAGGTGCTTAATGCCTGGCAAAAACTCGACGAGTGTCGGCATGCCCACCCTCCGAGGAACCCTGCCCGGACGTCCCAGTTCCGCAATGTCCCGGCACAACACTCCCCTGATGCCATGGACTGGGCGCCCACCCATAACAGTGCCCCCCGTCGTGCCAAGTGGGTCTCCAAGGAAGAACTCCAGTCACGAAGAGCCAGAGGACTGTGCCTCCGTTGTGGCGCTGGTGGCCACATGTCCCCTAACTGCCCATTCGAGCGTGCCCGCCCCCCGGTACAACAGAGTGTTCGCGCAGCCACGAACCTCCCTCCTCCTGTACTCGAAGAAGAGGGCGAAGAATATTACGAGACCGCCGAGGAGGACTCGGGAAACTGATCGCCTCTGCCCCAAGTCGTGGTCAGAGGCCCAAGCAGGTTTTCAAAGACGACAAGGCTGCTGTGAAGGAATGGGAAGAGTTGAATAGATCTATTACCAACACATCAATTCAATTAGATGCAGTGATCAACAACACTTGTCCCGTGATTGCATTGATTGACACCGGTAGCGCTTCCCCCTCTATGATCAGCAGTGACCTTGTAAAGAAATGGAAACTTGATACGCTTTTCAGTTCGCGTCCCAGAACGCTGGTACCATTTAATTCAAAGAGTACCGTCACGGTTGACCGACTAGCCGTGTTTAAAATTGACATATCGGGCCACATAGAAAAACATGTGGCGTGGGTAGTACCAAAATTAGCCGAAGACATCCTGATCGGATACCCATGGCTCAAGAAACAAGGGGCAAGGATAGACTGTGAAGCCGACACAGTTAGATTTAAATCCGGCATTGTCGCTCGAGGAAAGGCGACGACAAACCATACCTTCCGCTCTACCATGGTACGAATAAACAGAGCGAGCACCTTCTTCCGCGCCGCCAAGAGAGATAAGCTGCGGGTTTTTGCAGCTTCAATCGAAGATATCAATAAAGCCTTGGCCCGTTTGGAGAAAGATAGAGTACCAGCCAACCCCAGAGAGTGGAAAAAGAAGATCCCAGCTTGGATCGAGCACGACAAGGTCAAGGTGTTTGATCCAGACGCACAATTTGCTAAAAAGATGCCTCCCCGCCGGCCTGGCCAGGATCATAGGATCGAGTTGACCGTGCCCGACGAAGAAGCTCCATGGGGCCCCCTTTATAGCATGACCAGAGAAGAACTCGTGGTTCTTCGCCAGACGCTTCTTTCATTGCTGGAAAAAGGCTACATTCGCCACAGCCAGTCCACTGCTGCTGCTCCCATCCTATTCGTGAAAAAGCCTGGTGGCGGCCTCCGCTTCTGTGTAGATTATCGTGCACTAAACGCGACTATGAAAAAGAATCGGTACCCACTCCCAAACATCAGCGAGACCCTAGCTAATGCTTCCAAAGCTAAGTGGTTTACGAAACTCGACGTTGTTTCCGCGTTTCATAACATCAGAATCGCCGAGGGAGATGAGTGGAAGACCGCTTTTCGAACGCGACAAGGCCTTTTTGAGTGGAACGTCATGCCTTTTGGTCTGGCCAACGCGCCTGCAGAGTTCCAAAGTTTTGTGAACAGTCTGCTACGCCCATACTTGGATGTGTGGTGCTCTGCCTACGTCGATGACATCTTGATTTATACCGACGGCACGTTAGAGGACCACTACGAGAAGGTCAACTTGGCTTTAGCAAAGGTTCTGGAGGGCCAACTGACAATCGACATTGATAAATGTGAGTTCGCGGTATCGAAAGTGAAGTACCTGGGATACATCCTTGAGCCCGGCAAGATTTCAACCGACCCAACCAAAGTCTCTGCAGTGTCGGACTGGCCAACGCCCAAGAAGGTCAGGGACGTTCGAGCCTTCCTCGGTCTATGCAATTTCTACCGCACCTTTGTCAGAAATTTCACTACTCTAGCGACTCCCTTGCTACAGTTGACAAAGAAAGACCAGGCCTTCCAGTGGGGCGAAAAGGAAGAAGAGTCCTTCCAGGCTCTAAAAGAAGCATTCACCTCGACCCCTGTCCTCTGCACGCACAATCCAGATCTGCCAACTGTTGTTGAGACAGACGCGTCTGGCTACTGTCTCGGTGCAGCGCTTCTACAGACGCAGCCCGATAGATCAACTAGGCCTTGTGCTTATTTCAGCCGCAAAATGACTGCCGCCGAATGCAACTACCCGATCCACGACAAAGAGCTGTTGGCTGTTGTCTGTGCCCTGAAGGAATGGCGTGGCGAACTCAAGGGCCTGAAGGAGACGTTTACCATCGTCTCAGATCATAAAAACTTGCTGCATTTTACCAAGTTGCAGCACTTGTCCGAACGCCAAGCTAGATGGTACCTGACCTTGAGCGAATACAACTGCACCATCGTCCACCGTCCTGGTAAACTCTCCCCTCTCCCAGATGCTCTCTCTCGCCGCGACACCCCAGACAACACGAATGACGCGCGCTACAACGACCGACTAGCCACTATCTTGCACCACGACGGTAACGGCCTGAAAGTTTTCTCGACACAAACCACCAACACGCCAGAAGCCCCTTCTACCCCCGAACTTCCGCCTGCCTTACGGGAACTCTGGTCTGATGCCTGTGCTGCCGATGATGAATACGCCATTATCCATAAAGCGTTGACAGATGGACTGTCACAGTGGCCCGAAACAATCAGACACAAGTTGAGAGTCAACATTTCCGACTGCTCTTTGGACGCCAAATCCGCTATTCGATTTCGGAATAAACTATGGGTACCTACTAACGAGCCATTGAGAACCGCCATCCTACAGAACATTCATGACTCGCCCATGATGCTGCACCCCGGAAAGAACGTCATGCAAGTCGAGCTGTCTAGAGAGTTTTTCTGGCCCCGCTACGTCGAAGATATCCGCCGTTTCTGCCGCAACTGTCAAATTTGTGGTAGTTCTAACATTCGTCGCGACAACAAGGACACCACCCTCAAAGCCTTGCCAATTCCCGACCAGCCTTGGGCCGAGATTGCCATCGACTTTATCGGACCTTTGGAACCAGCACAGAAAGGCGGCATCACCTACACCCACGTCCTAACTGTTATAGACCGTCTATCCAAGGGCGTCATCCTTATTCCCGCCGACGCCCTCGACATGGAATCTGTTGCAGATATGTTCTTCCACCACTTTTACCGACACCACGGCATGCCAAAATCTATTTTGTCTGACCGCGAATTTGTCAACGCAGCTTGGCGACACCTCTGCAAACGCCTAGAGATCGAAAGGCTAACCACAACAGCTTACCATCCGGCTACCAATGGAGCTGCAGAGAGGATGAACGCTGAGATCAAAGTCAAACTTGCCAAACTCAGCGCTGAAGGCCCCGCCTGGCTCAATCTACTGCCCATGGTCGAGTTCAGCATCAATGCCACCCCATCTTCTGCCACTAATGTTTCACCTTTCTTCTTGTCTCACGGCTACCACCCACGAGTCTTCGCCGCACCACCATTGCCTGTCGAACCCGACAATAACGGTCCACTCGGACAGGCTGAGAGGGTCATCCAACGCCTGAGAGACGCCCAGAAATGGGCCCACGCCAACCTTTCTCTGTCACGAGCGGAGATGGAGCAACGCGAGAATGAACACCGACGTCCTGCACCAGATTTTCCTACAGGCTCATACGTTTGGCTCACCCTACGCCCTGAACAACAAGGCTCAGGCCTCGGCAGGAAACTTAGAGCAAAATACCAATACTGCAAAGTGTTGGAACAAGTTACCCCTCACACTTATCGTCTTGAAGTACCGGGTACAACTGCTCACGACGTCTACCATGCCGATCGCCTTCGCTCAGCTGCCAACGACGCTTTCCCTTCCCAAAAGACTCACGACGATCGACCAGCACCTATGGAAGTCATCAATGGTGAAGAATACTGGGAGGTCGAAAAGATCCTAGGCGAACGCACTTCTAACGGTGTCAAGCAAGTCAAAGTCAAATGGAAAGGCTACGTCAGACCTGGCTGGGAACCAGTCGACCTTCTGGTCGATACCGACGCCTACAAACTATGGCTCAGCCAAAAAGGAACCAAAACGACGCGCAAAAGGAGGAAGAGAGGCTGATGTTGGGGTTGCACCCTTAAGGACCGACGGAAGCCCGACACCAACACTAACGGCGTATCCTCGAAGGACTAGTCCGGCGCTGGTACGGCAAAACTAATGCCAGACCAGAACCAAGACTAACGGCACTTCCTAGAGGAACTAGTTGTCGTCGCCGCCGATCGTCGGTTGCCTCCCTTTCCAACAGGATAAATAGTCGCATTGTTTCTACACCATTTAGAGAGTTTAGTTTTGTTCTTCAATTCGAGATCTTTGTCCCTCTGTGTCCCTTTCTGTGAAGATCCAGCTTAGCGTAATCACACCTTAACAGTTTTCTGCAAGTAGTAGCTCTCTTCTCTTCACGGGGATACGCTGGAGACCCCGTCGCTTGACTAAACCTTCGTCAAATGCTGATGTTACCAAGCATCCAGTGTCGAGCAGTGCGTCACAATAAAAGAAGTTGTTGACGAAAGTCTCGATCAAAAACGGTGTGGAATGCATGTGGTTGACTGCATCAGCATGGACGATGTTGGTGCCGGTTTTCTTCTTGCGTCTTCTCTTCTTTAAACTCAGGGGCCGAAATTCGTCTGGGTCTACTCTTGTGTCCGCATCGTGTGGAACACTCTCGATAATCTCGTCCATCGGCTCTGAAACTTCTGGAATCATTGCATGGTTCATTCTCGCTGGTCGACGACTCGGGGCAAACTTCGGGCAGTCAAGAGACCGGTGGCCCGTGGCAAGGCAACGGAAACAGGCGTTGCCAGACTTTGCTTTCTCTTTTTCATCTGCAGATCTCCAAGGTGCACGGGGTTTGACGGGACGGGTGCGTTGGCATTCATTGCTCGGGAGCGGCGTGTGGAAGGCGTTGACACTCATTGTCACGTGTTCTTCATCATTGTCGGGGTGCGGTTGCTGGTCCACGACGCTCGGGGTTACAACTTTGGCGGACATTGTTTCTGCTTTCGTCTGGCTGTACCACGTCAAAGTCTTCGACGGGTCCTTGGAACTATATCCTGGTAGCGCTTCCACTCGTCCCGCTACTCTCTTTACTTTCTCAACCCATCTTGGGTAGTCGTCGTTGGGGAGGTTTTTGACTGTGAGGTATACCTGAAGTGTCGAGTTTATGGCGGAGTTCAGGTGTAAAATCTTAACGCGGTCGGGCCAGTCCAAACCTCCACATAAGCCAACTTGGTGCTCGAAATCTTGTAGGAAAGACACAAAACTCTGGTGACTTCCCATCTGTATAGCGCAGAGCTTCTGGCCTGCCTTCTGGATCGCGTCCTTGTCTTCAAACTGGTCGTTGATGTGCTGAAGAAAACTCTTCCAATCCCAATTGTGTATGGCGCCATCGGTGAACCATTGTTCTACTCTCGCTTGTTGCTCAGCGTGAATACTCATGAAAATGCTGAGACAAATTGCTTGGGAAGACCCGATGACGTGAGCTGCGATTTGCGCGCGGACCTTCAACTGTTTAAAATATCTGGGGAAGGACAAAAGCTTTCCATCCCACTCTGGCCACGGTGCGTTGTAGCGGTGGTTAATCATCGGTTGTGAAGGTGGTAGGGCAAGTGCAGGCGCGGGAGGAGCCGGGGCTTGTAGTTTCGCGTGGTTCTGTAGTATCATCTGGACTATTGCGAGTTGCTGAGGCGTAAATACTTCTAATCCTGGGGTATTGGTGGGCTGCTCCTGTTGGGAGTCGCGGGGTAGCCCGGACAGAACATCTTCTGTTTTGTCGTTCATCGTTAAAGTATGCTATCTCACGGCCTGAATGCGAGTCTTAGCTTCTTTCGTCACGTGCGGAACGTGGTATTCTTCGCTTAAGAACCTTGACACTTATGCAAGGTCGGCGGACTTCGTGTGGTGGGGGGACGGGAAGCTTCCTCACAGGCTTCTAAGAGAACAAGGGGTCATGAAGCTTCCTAACAAGCTTCTAAGACAACAAGGGGTAGTGAAGCTTCCTCACAAGCTTCTAAGATAAAAAAAATGTGATGTTAAAGATAATATGTGACGGGTTGTCTAAGTACGGAGAAAACTCATAGTTAGGTCCAATGCTGTTTATTATCTTTAACATAGGGAAGAAAAGAAAGAAAAGGAAGAAGAAAATCCAAACTAAAGATGGGGGAACTGGCTCTGCTTTATAGGCGTTCGACAATCCAGTTGTGTGCGCCCCACCAGGGCAACCAGCCCTATGACCCTTGCACAATAAAAGTGGGTCCATACCCCCTGAACATAAAAGTGGGTCCCGACCCATGTGACACAAAAAGTGGGTCGCACCCTGGTCGACTAAAAGTGGGTCCATAAACCCTAACCCGAAAGTGGACCCAACTTCAAATCACACAAAAAGTGGGTCAACATGGATCAGCCCAAAGATGATCCAACGTCGGGTCCACGACCCGTAACAGTCTGTTGTCGAAATGGAAACCTAGCCACTTGACCATCTTTTGGGGACGCACAGTGACATCACCTACTCGGACAGTTTGGGAGGCCCACTTTGCAGCATCGGTGTAGTGGATGAGCTCAGTTTTGCTCTCTTCAAACTCAATGCCGTAGTCACGAGCCTTGGCCCGCAGCTCCGTCACGAGTTCTTCGAGAAGCGCCGCTGAACGCCTCGGGCTTTTGGACGCCACGGTTACGCTGAAGTCGTCTATATACGACAGCTGAAGTTGTGGTGTGTCGCCGGCCACCCGAGCCACTATATGCCGAGCATACAACAGGAAGAGTAGAGGACTGATGGGGGAACCTTGGGGGATGCCGATGTTAACCGGGGTCATCGGGAACGGCTGACCCTCGATGTGCAGGCCGACAGTACGGTCCTGGAGGAACGAAGCAACCCATTTTCGGAACACCAGGGGAAGACCGAGCTCACGTAAGCTGCGCATCAAGCAGGGCTTTGACACGTGGTCGAAAGCGCCCTTGACGTCAAGGAAGAGAGTGCTTGGAACGAGCTTCATCTCCTTGACCTTCTGCAGGTGGCTGACGTATACGAGAGCGGCGTCCATGGCTGAACGCTGTTTGCGGCCTCCCAGTTGAGTGTCGTCTAGAAGCGAGCTGTCATGGCAATTAGCGAGGTACCCTAAGCGGGTCGCAAAGACTTTCTCGAGCACTTTGCCTAGACAGTTGAGCAGTGAGATGATGCGGTAGGACTTTACGACTGAATAATCAGCCTTTCCGTCTTTCGCGAGCACAATCCCAGTAGCTTGCTTCCAGAGTGTGGGGTGTATTCCGAGGCGAGACAGGGCTTTGTAGACGGAGAGAAAGGGCGCGGGATGGGCCTCAAAGGCGATCTGGATGATCTTGGCGTTCATGCCGTCGGGCCCGGGGGCCTTCTTGGCGTTGGCGGACATGATTGCCTCCTTGATCTCGTGGTCTGTAAGGTCAGGCCAGGGGTATATGCTTCGGTCGGTGTCGTTCGGGGGGGTGTCGTGATGGGGGTCGTGATGGGGGTCGTGTGTATCGGCAACGTCAGGTCGGGGGTCGACACCTGCGCTAGACGTAGCACCCAGTAGCGTCAGGAAAGCCTTTTCCTTCTCCTCGGGGGTATTGGCTAACCCGTCTGGCCCCTGGATGGGGGGGAAGTAACTCGCCGTGGCTGGCTTGGTGTATTTCCAGGCTGTGTAGACCTTTTCGTTGTCAGCGTCAGAAAGAAAGGTAGTCCAGTGAGTAGACTTAGCATCTTCGACAGCATGGGTGTACTTGTTGCGAATCGAATGAAACTCAACCAGCGACAGCCTGCCTCGTCTGTATCTTCTCTCTGCGCGCGATGCGGCCTGACGTTGTGATTGTAGCTCGGGCGTCCACCATGGCTTTGCGCGGGCACTGTGCCTCTTCACTGACATGCACCTCTGACAAGCAGATTGCAGGGCCTCGGAAAGCAGTCGCGCCATTGCGTCACCGTCTGCAGAAATCTCTGCCAGGGACAGCTGAAGCTCAAGGTCAGCCTGGCCAGCCAGCCATTCCTTGCGAAACAGCGACCAGTCGGCCGTCTTGGTGTTGAACGCCGGGTTACGTGTTAGGGTTTTGGGTGTGGTGGTGCTGACGTAATCAAAACTGATGGCCCGGTGATCGGAGCCCGTCTCCTGAAGATACCTCCAGTTCGTAAACAGGCCCGGTCGAGACCGCAGGGAAAATGCGAGGTCGATCACCGAGGTCGTGCTGCTGTTGACGTATGTGCCGCCGTTTGTTAGGGTCTGGGAGACCCGGGTCAAGGCTTTGCCTGATTGCCCGAGTTGAAGCCGGTGTGGCTTGAGCAACGGTGGTTCGAGTGTCGGTGGTCCGAGTCCGCAAAGGCCCGACTACTGACGGTCCGAATACAAGTGGCCCAACCGGCCTTGATCCGAACGCCCGATGACTCACCACGTTTGGGTCAATCAGGTAGGCCTCAGTTGTTCTACCCAGGCAGTATAAAGAGCTGCTGCTCTCTCCTAGTTTTAGTTAGTTCTTTCTTCTTCTCTCCATCGCAATATATCTGTTTCTGCCCTTCTACGTCCTTTTACGACTTGGCCCCTTACATCATATTGCGATCTTCTTTTTCGCTACAGCCCTACAGTTCTACAGTTCTACAGTTCTTTACAGCCACAGGTACAGATACAGCTTTTACAGATTGCATTGCCCCTACAGTTCTCAACAGTCTTATCGTTTATTTTCCCCAAACCCGTTATCAATCTTCATCACACATTATTTTTTACTGTTACACAAACTCTCAACATGAGTGGCCGCACCATCGACGACATGCGGGCCGCTTACGCAAGCTCCCCTGTCCCCAGTGTCGACAGCACTGAGGACAAATATGCTCAACGGTTCGCCAAGCTGGAGAGCAAGTTTGCCAAGATGCTGGCTATGCTGGAGAACCAGAGCGAAGCCGCCCAGCAGGCAGCCGCCCAAACCCAAGCCTCCCAAGCAGCGCTTGCTACCGCCACCGCTGCTGCTGCCGCCGCCGCCTCAGCGACTGGTAACGAGAATGGTCGCGCAAAACTGCGCTACAAGATTCCCTCGCTGAGTTCCACCGAGCCCGAGGAATTTGACGCCTGGTTCGACCAGGTCCTGGAAATATGGCACTGCGAGCGTGGCCATGTGGCCGACCGAGACTTCATCGTCTCGATCTATGCCCAGGCCGAGGGTTTGGCCCGCAGCCGCATGCGGTCAATCAAGACCCGACTAACAGACGACGGCCCCGTTTCCTGCGACCGGTTCCTTCAAGAGCTGCAGGGAGCGTTTGAGGACAAAGTTGCCGTAGATAAGGCACAAGACCAGCTCTCGCGGTTAAAGCAGAGAGGCAGAAGGATCGAGGTCCATCTGCCGGAGTTTGAGGACCTGCTGACCCGCGCCAAAGCTCTGGACGCGGCGGACTCACAGAAGATTAGGTGGCTGAAGGACAGCCTCGACACGCCCATTCGGGAATACGTGGCGAACTCGTTCCCTCCCCGGGTCTTCTCGGAGTACTTAGACCGGGTCGTGTTAGCTGCCGAGGAACTGCGGCAGCGTAAGCTCGATGCCGAGTCGACTTCTGGCCGCCGCTCCGGTTATTACCCGTCCGCCCCCGCTGCCCACCGCCATCCCGACGCCATGGACTGGGAACGAACCCGTCGCGTTGCCCCCCAGCCTACCCGTACGCCTGCTGCCCGCCGCACTGCCCGCTGGGCGAGTGAAGAGGAACGAGAGAGACGTCGTCGCGCTGGCCTCTGCATCCGCTGTGGCGCCTCAGGTCACTTTGTACGGGAATGCCCCTACGATGTGCCTCCCAACCGGAACGCGCCTCCTGCCCGTGTCCGCGGTGTACACGTGCCCACGCCGCCGCAGCTAGACGATGACCTGGATGCCGATTTCGGTGTCGTACAGTTGCCCACTGCTCAGTCGGAAAACTGAGACCCTCCGGTGACAGTCGCCCCCGGAGGGGTAAGAACAAGAAGGGAACGTCCCCTTTGCTTGTGAGAGGCTCCTTATCTGTTGACGTTGTAATCAACGGCTCTCACAACTCAGTAGCTTTAGTCGATACCGGAAATACAGTCTCCTTGATCATATCCCAGGCCCTCGTGAAACGATTGAAACTACCTTGTTCTGCGCTGCAAACTTCCCTTTCCCTAAAACCTTTTAATGACCAACCTTCTTCTGTGGCCACTCAGGCTGCCCGCTTCGAGCTGGATCTCGGCGGCCTCCGGGAAGAAGTCCTTGCCCTTGTCGTACCCGACATTTATGATGACGAACTTCTTATTGGATACCCGTGGCTGAGCCACCACAACGCCCTAATAGACTGCAACCGGCACCGTTTGGTGCTCCCCCACTTCTCCGTCCCTCGCTCTGTTTCGACCATTCGGAACTTGGACACCCCTACGGAATTGAAAGCTGCACGTGTCAGCAAGATCTTGCACCAGGACTTGAAGGTCTTTGCTGCGAGCATACAGGATATCAACAAAGCATTGGAAAAGTTGGCCCGAGAGAACGAGCCTGTTACAGATGACTGGAAGGAAAAGGTTCCCAGTTGGATAGACCCACAGAATGTTGTTGCTTTTGACCCAGAAGCACTCTACACGCGCCGCCTCCCGCCGCTGCGTCCCGGGATGAACCACGAGATTCATCTAACTGTCCCTGACTCGGAAGCTCCCTGGGGACCACTGTACAGCCTTTCCCACGATGAGTTGATAGTACTGCGCCAAACGTTACTGAACCTACTGAACAAGAAGTTCATTCGAATGAGTAGTTCCACTGCTGCTGCCCCCATCCTGTTCGTCAAGAAACCTGGCGGTGGACTTAGATTCTGCGTGGACTACCGTCTGTTGAACAAGCTGATGAAGAAGGATAGATACCCGTTACCCAACTTCAAGGAAACACTACGCCAAATCAGCCGTTCAAAGTGGTTCACTAAGCTTGACGTCGTTGCAGCGTTCCATAATATCCGTATCGAGCCAGGCCACGAATGGAAGACCGCTTTCCGTACGCGCCTGGGCTCCTTTGAATGGAACGTGATGCCGTTTGGTTTGTCCAATGCTCCTGCCCAATTCCAACGCTTCCTGAATTCCGTATTGCAAGAGTACCTCGACCTGTTTTGTTCTGCTTACGTTGATGACATCCTAGTGTACACCGATGGCTCCCTCGACGAGCACAAGGAACAAGTTAACCACGTCCTAGCCAAGCTCGTGAAGGCCGGACTGACGGTTGACATCGACAAGTGCGAGTTCGGTGTACAAGAAGTCAAGTACCTGGGCTACATCATCAAGCCTGGAAAAGCAACAATGGATCCTGCCAAGGTGCAAGCAGTGAAAGACTGGCCCGTACCCAGTTCCAAGAAAGAGCTCCGTGGCTTCCTAGGATTTGCCAATTTTTACCGCCCGTTCATCAAGAACTTTGCCGAAGTAGCCGTCCCTCTCACTTCACTGACTGGTCACCTAGTTCCCTTCGTCTGGTCTCCAGAATGCCAAGCTGCCTTCTCGTCACTCAAAGATCTCTTCTGTGCTTCGCCCGTCTTGCGCCTCTTCGACCACTCTCTGCCAACAACTGTCGAAGCTGACTCTTCAGGCTACAGCACTGGAGCTGTCCTATTGCAGCAGCATCCAGATGGCCTGTTTCCATGTGCCTACATCAGCCAGAAGCTGTCTCCTGCCGAGTCCAACTATGAGATCCATGACAAAGAAATGTTGGCAATTGTCCGAGCCCTGAAAGAGTGGAGAGGAGAGTTACGTGGCGCCCAGGGACCCATCCGAGTGTTAACAGACCACAAGAACTTGTTGCATTTTACCTCTGCGCAACAGTTAACAGAGAGGCAAGCTCGTTGGGCTAACCTGCTAAGCGAGTTTGACCTAACACTGGAACACCGTCCCGGGAAACTGTCCCCACTGCCCGATGCTCTCTCCCGTCTTCACATGCCTTCAGGTCCCGATGATCCCCGCCTACAAGCTCGCAACCAACAGCTCCTCCAGTGTTTGCCCGACGGTGCCCTGAAAGTCAGATCTGCTCGCGTTACACTGCCATCCCCGTTCCGTAAGGAAGCCCTCAGTACACTGTGGGAACAAGCATTGTCAGCCGACTCTGACTATGCGGCAGCATGCGCAGTGGTTGCCTCTCAGGCGCCCAAATGGCCAGACAGCTTGAAGACTAATTGGCGAGTGTCACTGTCCGAATGCTCATTGGACTCCGAAGGTCGACTGCGATACAGATCAAGATTGTGGGTACCCCAGTGGGAACCTCTGAGGACAGCCTTGCTACAAGAGATTCACGATTCCGTGACACTAGTCCACCCCGGCCAAAGAATCATGTGTCAGGAAGTTTCCAAGACTTACTTCTGGCCGCACTACACAGCGGATGTCAAACGGTTCTGCCGCAACTGCGAAATCTGCGGTAGCACGAACGTCATGCGCCAGCTCAAGCAAGGTCTCCTGAAGCCCCTTCCGGTACCTGACCGCATCTGGCGTGACATTGGCATAGATCTGATTGGCCCTCTCCCGCCGTGCAAGAAGGAAGGAAAAGTCTACAAGCACGTCATGACGGTGGTGGACCATCTGTCCAAGGGTGTCATCCTTATAGCCTGCCGCAGCCTGGATATCGAGTATCTTGCCAGCCGTTTCTTGGAAGTCTACTACCCTCGCCATGGTCTTCCTAACAGCATTGCTTCTGACCGCCAATTTGCCAACATGTTCTGGAAACGACTCTGTACCACCCTGAAGATCGATCGTCGTCTGTCCACCGCTTACCACCCACAGACCAACGGGGCCACTGAGAGGACAAATGCTGAGGTGAAGACAAAGATGGCCAAACTCCTACACGACCGCTCAGACTGGCTAGACTGCCTGCCAATTGTGGAGTTTGCCCTGAACGCAGCCCCAGCGGCTTCAACAGAGACGTCCCCGTTCACGTTGTCCCACGGCTATAGTCCTGACTTGGTTGAGCTGCAGCCCGACGCCATTGCCCCCCTAGCAGCCCCCGTTGCAGCCAACACGAGTCCCATAGCTCAAGCAACAAGAATCCTGAAGAGCTTGGCAGACCACACGGATTGGGCCAAAGCCTCTCTCAGCGCCGCCAAGTCTGCTATGGAGGAACAGTCGAACAGACACAGACAACCACATCGACGTTTCCAGCCCGGCGACTGGGTTTGGTTGGCAAAAAGCTCCCATACTGTGCAGCAAGAAGGCCCAGGCAAGCGACTCCGGCCAAGATACCAGAAGCTCCAGGTCTTAGAGGCTGTAGGCTCCCACAGCTACCGTCTTGACCTGAAGGGTGCCAGAGGACACGACGTGTTTCATGCCGACAGATTGAAATACCACCCGAACGACCCTTGGCCCTCACAAGACCCGCACGTATCGAGCCCCGGACCAGTCGAGATCGATGGCTTTGAGGAATACGAAGTCGAGAAGATCCTGGAACACCGGCCAGCCACGAGAGACGAACCAGCCCAGTACTTGGTGAAATGGGTTGGTTGGCGAGATCCCACTTGGGAACCTACAGAGGCGCTGGAAGAAACGGCTGCTTTAGAAGAATTCTTGCGAGCGCAGGAGACTGCCGACGTTGAGGTGTGAGTGCCGTGGCGAGAGGACTGCTTGAGTCCGAAGTTTGATTGAAGGAGCTGCGAGTTCCACGGTTGTTGCACAGGGTCTATTTCCCTTTCCTTTGACATTTTTTTTGTTTCTCCACTGTCTGTTCCACTCCTTGTTCGTTCTGTTGTCGTTTACCGATGATTAGTTGCTTGTTGTTTGCTATTCCCTTTGTTGTTTTCAGTTGGTGTCCACCTTCCTGTTGTTTTCTTTTTTTGTGTTACACGGCCATGGGAGGATGGGAAGAAAGAGAAGGAGGCTGATGTTAGGGTCTGGGAGACCCGGGTCAAGGCTTTGCCTGATTGCCCGAGTTGAAGCCGGTGTGGCTTGAGCAACGGTGGTTCGAGTGTCGGTGGTCCGAGTCCGCAAAGGCCCGACTACTGACGGTCCGAATACAAGTGGCCCAACCGGCCTTGATCCGAACGCCCGATGACTCACCACGTTTGGGTCAATCAGGTAGGCCTCAGTTGTTCTACCCAGGCAGTATAAAGAGCTGCTGCTCTCTCCTAGTTTTAGTTAGTTCTTTCTTCTTCTCTCCATCGCAATATATCTGTTTCTGCCCTTCTACGTCCTTTTACGACTTGGCCCCTTACACCGTTGCGTTCAACGTAGTCGTCGTCGACAATCAGAGTGGCATTCTGCGACATCAGCCAGTTAGCAAGAGAGTCAGCTCGTGGTTCGTGGGGATGCTCTCGCTGGGAATTCCACCAATGGTGATGGAGATTGAAGTCGCCGAGAAGCAAAGTACTGGTGTCAATATTGCGCGATAAAAGATTGGTGCGCTCAATGGTATAGGGGCGGGGTTGGGTCTCGGGGACAGGCTGCACAGTCAGCTGGCGTTCGTTGTAGACATTGAGAAGCGAAAACGGCTCCGACGCAAGGATGCGCAGGGTCTGAATATCACTCTCAGCATCGCTAAACTCGAACAGCACAGAAAACGGCAGGCCTTGGCGGACGTAGGTCAGGACCCGCGGGCGCAAAGGCATGGCCTCGAGATTCCTAACATTAAACGGCACAACCAGTGTCATGAATAGCCATCCTGACACTGCTCATGCTAAGGGTTATGCATGAGACCTACCCCACTCTTCTTTTCCACAACGCCGAAGGTCGGCGACCTATGAAGATGCGCTTATGGCACAGGTTGGTCTGTGTAGATCGTGAGTTGATCAACGGATATGAGGTTGTCGTGGGATGTGCTGAGCACGGGTGCTCTGATAGACGTTGTTCTGCTGCTGCGGAGTTTTCTTGTTGCAATTGCCATTGCGTGCTTAGGTGGGGGTTGTTATCTGGTTCGATTGTTACGAACCTGTTACGTCTTGTTTACACGAGACTTATTTTTTGTTCGTAGTTAGATGTTGATTGTTTCTAGCTTGGGAAGACAGAGTTTTGTCAGGAGCGCCGACAACATAAATATCGTCGTCTCCTGCCCTGAGTTGATCAGGTTTACTCTTGTTCTCCAAGCTTAACAATCACATGCACTTGCTTACCTTCTTCTTCTTCTTTATACCATTCTGTTCTTGCTTTCTTTGCAGTTCAACCTTTCTTCTTCTTTGAAGTGTGTGATTGTTCCTCCTCCTTCCTCTTTGTGCCGCTCTATTCTCAGAATAGCCATCTAAGTTGTGTGTTGCCTCTTCATCTCAACCGACCATACGTCTTAGCACTCTGTCTAACTGACGTCTTCCTCCACAGGCCCGACTGTCCACCTCAGGAACCTATCATTGTCCCGAGTCGTTGGCTGTACCCGGAACCCTAATCCTTTCTTCGGGCCCTATCCGTAATAGGGAAACTGAGGGATTCCGACGGGATCGGAGTTAACCTCGAGTTATCGCCGAAAACTCGGACATAAGGAGCTCACGGAGGGATATTGAGCCGATCGGGAACTTGAATTTGTAAGCACAAAAATGTCTATATAGTAGACCCAAATCCGCTGTTTAGTTTAGTCTTTCTTCTACCTTTTTCTCTCCATCAAAAGATAATAAACAGCATTCTGGTCATAACTGCAAGACTCTCTTGTACTTAGTGAACCGCTCACAGACGGATTACACCTACGAGGATTACAAGTCCGAGTTGTTTACCGTCTCTTCCAAGCTGGAGGAATGCAACGTCCTCGAGCGTTCTTCCAGCAGGATAACCCCGTCCTTCCCTGCCAACCTATTACGGATAGGGCCCAAGGAAACCATTAGGGTTCTAGAAAGCCAACGACTCAGGACAATGATAGGTTCCAGAGGTGGACAGTCAGGCCTGCGCGGATATACGGCCGGGAGGAGAGGATAGAACTCTCTAGGTCGTATGGTCGGTTTGAGGTAAAGAGGCACACTCAACTAATTGATCTTATAACACACGGAAGGGAATAAACAATCACAGGAACACTGAGGTAACGAAGACGACAGAAGGTACTGATGCAATGAAGGCTATCAAGAAACAAGTGATAATTAAAGATATAGTACTAAAGAAGAAGGTACTATCGAAGAAGTGATACTATAAACTAGTATACAAAGAAGAATGGCAAAAGGGGTGTATGTGATTGTTAAGCTTGGGGAGCAAGAGTTAACCTGATCACACAGGGCAGAAGGCAACGCTATTTAAGGCGTTGCAGATTCTGACAACAGAGATCTTCCCAAGCTAGAACCAAATCACAGATAACCGAAAGTGGGGACATACGTAACTCAACGTTACCAGACGCTACTATCAAACCGGATGTTAGTTCACGAGATAAACCAACACGGCAGCAGCAGAACTGAAAATCCCTCAAGACACCCAGGCAACGATATGTCGCGTTACAGCGATATCGGCCTAACAGGTGTGGGCCCCACGCTCAAACGCTGTTGACACAAAAGGAACGAGAATAGCAGTCAACTCAGAATAAGCTGCATCAACTGCAGAGTACCGAGTTACCTAATAGCGATGATCTATAGTGTGCAAGCCGGCCACACCCGAGTAGATAAACCGGAGTGACACCTCAAGGTTACACAGACCACCAAGTGGTATAACCGTATCATCATACGTCCTTGGAACATTAGCGTGACACAACGGAAGCGGGGTAAGGTGCCAGGCATAACCCTATGCAATGGCAATGGCAAGAATGGCTATTCATGACAGTATGCTCCTTTTAAATGACTGATTTCCACAGCAGTACTAAGATCGCCACATCCTAGACTAGAATCAAGTCGGAGAATTCGCAAAAGGAAGCCGGGCATCTAGGGACACGGAAGTCCACCGGGCTTTGCAGAATCGGAACAGAAGGAATAAGCCAACCATACGGGTCTAGACACAGCATGACTCCGCAGGCAAGAATTGTAGATCTCGATGCACCAACAACATCGTGACGTATAGGGGATCAACGGAATCCCTAGCATGAAAGCTTGTACATCTGATCAACATAAAACAAGGCCTTGAAGTGCAACGACAACTTCGTAAGGGCCTCGTGTCCACAGACAAGAGGAAGGTAAAAAAGAATGGGAATAACGAAAGGCAACCTCATCAACCGAGGGGCAGCACCAAGGATCTTAAGTGGGAATAAGTTGAGAACGCAGCTCAGTACCCGCAAAGGCAAAGGTTTTTCAACCTTGTTGTCCTCCCTAGTTATGGCATTGGTCATAGAAGTAAGAGCCAGGCCTGTAGGTTATAACAAACAACAATCGCTCAGTTCCATAGCCCATAAATCTGTTGCCTGCAAGATGCAGAAGGTCCCCTGAGAACTACCAAGTTCTGGTAACAAGTGTACACCAGAGTGGCTACTCAGTTGGCACAATCATCAATCGCCGCGACATAATCGCCTCCACAATAGCTAAGAACCCCCTGGGACATGGTTCGATGGATGTAAACGAACACGATTCCGGTTGTGGGAGAATAGACTAACATGTGTAATGGGGACTCATCATCGATCGGGTAATTGGTATATGACAACAGACAGCATGGAAACAAAGACGTGCAGGATCCGTAAAGAGTATTGGTGAAAGGGGAAAACAAGAAATTGGTAAAGTCAGCTTGTCAAACTTGGCAGTATTTCAGCACAAGATACAAGACTGGCCTGCACCACCATAGGCAGGACTTCGAAGAGGGACATCGTGTTTCTTTTAACGAGAAGAAAAACAACAAGATATTGTCCAAAAGAGAGAGGCAGAGAGTAGGCCCAAGTGAAGACACAAAGAGGTCGCAGAAAGGAGACATAGAGTAGTCGCAAGTAGACGTAACAGAGTCGAAGAAAGTAACAGGCAAGAGAGCTGTCCAAAGTAGAGGACACAGAACATGTCACAAGAAGTAGACGTATAGTGGTCGTAAGTAGACACAACAACAGCCGAAAGAAAATAGTCCGAACAGTGGCCTAACGCATTAGACACAACTGTGGCACGAAGACTAGACATAACTGTCAAGAAGTGGGACAGAAGCGAGCTGTTAACAAAGCGAGTAGACAGCAACTGTCAATACCCAGACAGACACGGGCTGTCAGCAAAGCGAGTAGATATAAACTATCAATACCCGGACAGACACGAGCTGTCGGCAATTATAACCCAGCAGGGGTCAAACGCAAGCACCATAGTGGTCAAAGAAGAGACACAAAAAAAGCAGTCGCCGATGGACACACGGTGTCACAAGGAAGAGGCATTAAGAGGTGTCAACCCAAAGAACAGACACGAGCTGTTCGTAGAACCAACGAGCTCAGCAAAGAACAGACACTAGCTGCTGATATCATATAAATAGACCCAACAGGAGTCAAAACAATTAGGCAAGACAAAGGCCAAGAAATACAGACACAGAGGTCTAAAAACAGACATAAACTGTCCAAGAAATCCCACAAGAACTCAATAACATGCTTTGGCACAATGGCAGGTGTGTGAGTAAACTCAACAACAACACTTTATACACTCAGGTACCATGTTGTAACTCAAAGTAATCTGGGAGTTGGCAACATCATTGCTGCAAGCCAAAAGGTGCATAGCTGGTAGACATGGCTTTCTGGAAACCCCCGTTCAGATGTGGCAAGTTGTAACGACTGGTTGATGCGGGACCAAATGAACAGCTTATAAAATAAGGTAGTTGACCGCCCGTAAATCAACAGAAGATCGTACACTGCCTGGTTCCCGAGGACAAAGAATCGGAGAAGCCAACACTGAAGAAGTAGGGGCAATGAAGCCACGTGTGAGCATGCCATCCAGGTTTTGCTTGACAAGTTGCAAATTTAGATGTGCATCATCAGACGGAAGAGTATTGATATGTTCGGCAGTCGAGACAAGATTAACAGCATGACCTGCGTCTTGACAAGAGGTGGTTGAAGGTACACCATCCCGCAAGAACACCGGACGCAAATCATAATAACTGTCCGAACTGCATTCGGGATATCGCTTGTGCACTTGTTCTAGCCGTAGGTCATCCTGATCAACAGGATCGAGAACCTGCTCAGCGGTAGTGCGGTGAGCCCGCCGGTTCTCATTGCTTGCAGTGGAACGCAAAGCTTGAGACGACATTAGCCTAGAGGAACAAAGTGCTTCAACGAAATTAAAGGAGCTGGGACAGAGACAGTGCCATCAACTGACTGTCCACAGAAGAAGAGAAGTAGATTGAGAAATGGAATCAACTAAGAACCAGAAAGAGCCGAGTTATGACTAGCGGACGAAGAAGGTTGTGTAACAACAGCAGCGCTAGTATGATCATAGGAAGACGGGATATCGGCCGTAGTCGAGAGCCGGAACGAAAAGAAGAATAAGGTGTGCTAAAGAATAACAAAGAGTTGGAAGAATGTGTGAGTCTTTAAATGAAGCTTAACAAAATATTACGGATAGGGCCCAAGGAAACCATTAGGGTTCTAGAAAGCCAACGACTCAGGACAATGATAGGTTCCAGAGGTGGACAGTCAGGCCTGCGCGGATATACGGCCGGGAGGAGAGGATAGAACTCTCTAGGTCGTATGGTCGGTTTGAGGTAAAGAGGCACACTCAACTAATTGATCTTATAACACACGGAAGGGAATAAACAATCACAGGAACACTGAGGTAACGAAGACGACAGAAGGTACTGATGCAATGAAGGCTATCAAGAAACAAGTGATAATTAAAGATATAGTACTAAAGAAGAAGGTACTATCGAAGAAGTGATACTATAAACTAGTATACAAAGAAGAATGGCAAAAGGGGTGTATGTGATTGTTAAGCTTGGGGAGCAAGAGTTAACCTGATCACACAGGGCAGAAGGCAACGCTATTTAAGGCGTTGCAGATTCTGACAACAGAGATCTTCCCAAGCTAGAACCAAATCACAGATAACCGAAAGTGGGGACATACGTAACTCAACGTTACCAGACGCTACTATCAAACCGGATGTTAGTTCACGAGATAAACCAACACGGCAGCAGCAGAACTGAAAATCCCTCAAGACACCCAGGCAACGATATGTCGCGTTACAGCGATATCGGCCTAACAGGTGTGGGCCCCACGCTCAAACGCTGTTGACACAAAAGGAACGAGAATAGCAGTCAACTCAGAATAAGCTGCATCAACTGCAGAGTACCGAGTTACCTAATAGCGATGATCTATAGTGTGCAAGCCGGCCACACCCGAGTAGATAAACCGGAGTGACACCTCAAGGTTACACAGACCACCAAGTGGTATAACCGTATCATCATACGTCCTTGGAACATTAGCGTGACACAACGGAAGCGGGGTAAGGTGCCAGGCATAACCCTATGCAATGGCAATGGCAAGAATGGCTATTCATGACACAACCCTGCACCTGTCCGCCACCCCGACGCCATGGACTGGACCCCCACCATCACCACCACGGCCCTGAAGCCATTGACCGACGAGGAGCGCGAGCGCCTTCGCCGCAACCGCGCCTGCTTCCGCTGCCGGCAGACTGGCCATCTGCGCCAGAACTGCCCGCTAAACTTTGCTCCTACTACCACTGTCCCTGTCCGCTCCGCCAACCTTTACCAGCCTGCTATGCCGACCCCGGCTCTGCCTCTGTCTCTGCCTCTGCCCGCGCCTGCGCCCACGCCCGTGCCCCGCGACATGTCGGGAAATGGAGAGCTCTAGGCGAACGTCGCCGTCTAGAGCCCCAAGGAGAGAAGATCGCTCGGGAGGAAATGGGGGCTAGGGGTACTTATATAGATGTTGTTCTAAATAAAACTTGTTCTACCTCTGCCTTCGTCGACTCCGGTTGCCTGTGTCTTGCCACTGTCTCTCCGCGCACCGCTACCCGCGCCCACGCTGCCATCCTGCCCATCTGCCCTCGTCCAATTGCTCAAGTAGTTGATGACCGAAATCCACCCGTCATAGACCAAGTTGCTGTCTTCGATCTTGGTCTCGGAGGATTGGACGAGAAACTCTACGCCTACATCGTCCCCGGTCAGTCTGAAGACCTTATCCTCGGTCAAGGATGGATTGCCAAACACGATGCTTCCCTTCGCCCCGCGCAAAACGAAGTATTCATCCGCCTGCCCACGCCTCTTCGCCTGACTACAACCACCGCTGACCCCAACGTTCTCCCCGTCTCCGCCCGCGCCATCCGTGCCTTCCAGTTGAGAGCCCGACGCTCTCCCAATGTCCGCATTTTCTCCGCCACGCTCCATGACATTGAGAAAGCTCTCAAAGCCAAGATCTACACCGACCCCCGTGCCAACTGTCCCGAGTGGCTTCTTCCCGTCATCGACGCCT
The DNA here is from genome assembly GCF_048999995.1 of Berkeleyomyces rouxiae. NCBI lineage: Eukaryota > Fungi > Ascomycota > Sordariomycetes > Microascales > Ceratocystidaceae > Berkeleyomyces > Berkeleyomyces rouxiae. The sequence continues at coordinate 12,309 of NW_027396534.1, read as the reverse complement.
TCGATAGGAAGAAAGCTTCTGAGCTTCCCCCGAACCGCCCTGGAATTGATACAGAGATCCGCCTTAAACCAGGCTTGTCCTCGCCCTCGTGTCCTCTGTACTCAATGAGCCGAGAAGAACTGCTGCTCCTCCGTAAAACCCTCTACGACCTGCTGGACGCTGGCTTTATCCGAGCTAGTAGTGCTGAAGGCGGTGCCCCCGTCATCTTCGTGAAGAAACCTGGTGGTGGTCTTCGTTTTTGCGTAGACTACCGTGCCCTGAACAGCGTCACGGAGAAGGATGGTTACCCGTTACCACTGATCAACGACACCCTCCGTGATATTGCTGCTGCCAAGTACGTTTCCAAAGTTGACGTCATCTCTGCTTTCCATTGTAACGATCTATGGATCGAGGTAGGCTCAGGCTCCGCCCTCACCGCCGTTTACACCGCCGTCCACACCGCCTTGCACACCGCCGTTACTCACCGCCTGCCAAACCCGTGTGCACACCGTCGTTGTCAAGGGTACGCGTCATACCTCTACCGCGCGTATATAGATAGTGTTGTTTCCGCCCGTTTTCTTGTACATTAGTCTTTTCTCTTTATCTGTTTCTTAATTTATTTCTGCTGTTCTAAAAGCGTTCTCCTTTAGACCGTAAAGCCTTACAATAGAAACAGATCTACCCTTGTTTACACTGTCCTCGTTTCTTTTACCCTGTCTTCGTACCTTTTCCTCGTTACCACCCGCCACCTGTATATCGTTTCTCTCTGTTCCTCTTTTGTTCCACCGTCACATGCCCTACTGTGCACCTACCACCGACCCCGACTCTGACACCACTTCCAACAACACCGTCTTCTTCGACTCTGAGCCTCCTCCGACAGCCATGTCCGATCCTACTGTCCCTGTTCCAGCCCCGGCGGCCCCGTCGCTTCAAGATCTGCTGCAAGCCATCCAGCAGCTCAACGAGAAGCACGACCACGCGCAACAACAATTGCGCGACGAGTTCAACAGTGGCCAACAAAAACGAGATCAGGCCATCGCCGATCTCCAAGCTTTTGCCCGTGCTGCCACCGCTACTTCCGCTCCCGCCGTCGTCCCTGCGTCCCCTGTCCCCACTGCTGTCCCCGCTGCTCCCGTGCCCGTTGCAACTACGGAAAGAAACCTCGAACCGAGGAAGCGTGCCCTCCCGGATATCGCCTTGTTTTCCGGCCAACGCTCTGCCTACCGCGTCTGGGCCCTGAGTGCCCGCTCCAAGCTTGCACTGGACAGCGAGTCAATCGGTGACCACCGCAAGCAATACGCGTACCTTTTTGCGCGTATGACGGTAGAAGCCCAGAACCTCGTCGTGGCGTACTTCGAGCAGGGCTTGCTGAACGACACCGGGCCCCACCAGTTCCTGGAGTACTTGGACTCCATATTCATCGACCCCTTTGCTGCTGACCGTGCTCTCTTCCACCTGGACAACATGCGCCAGGGACCCTCTGAACCCTTCGCCTTGTTCCTGCCCCGCTTCGAAAAAGTCCTCCAGGACGCCAACATCATTGGCGACCGCAACCGCATTTCGAAGTTGCAAACCGCCATGGCGCCTGCCCTCCGACAAGCGATGGTCTATGTCAACGTCCCCGCGACGTACCCTGAATTTACCAACTGCATGCAAAACGTCGCTTCCAAGGCTGAGCAATTCCTACCTCGTCCCCGCCGCGGCCACTACTCCGCTTTCACTGATAACACGACCTACTCTCCGTACGCTGCCCACCCTATTTCCCCTACTCCTGCTGGCCCTTTTGTTTCCTCCGTTCCCCCGTCGGCTGCTGCTCGTCACCCCGATGCTATGGATTGGACTCCCACTGTCACTGCCACGGCCCTTCAGCCCCTGACCGACGAGGAGCGCGAGCGCCTCCGCCGCAACCGCGCCTGCTTCCGCTGCCGCCAGACTGGCCATCTGCGCCAGAACTGTCCACTGAACTTTGTCCCCACTACTACCGTCCCTGTCCGCTCCACCAACCTTCCCCAGCTTGCTGCGCCGACCCCAGCTCTGCCCCTGCCTGTGCCCACGCCCGCGTCCCGCGACATGTCGGGAAATGGAGAGCTCTAGGCGAACGTCGCCGTCTAGAGCCCCAAGGAGAGAAGATCGCTCGGGAGGAAATGGGGGCTAGAGGTACCTATATAGATGTTGTTCTCAATAAAACTTGTTCTACCTCTGCCTTCGTCGACTCCGGTTGCCTGTGTCTTGCCACCGTCTCTCCGCGCACCGCCACCCGCGCCCACGCTACTATCCTGCCCATCTGCCCTCGTCCAATTGCTCAAGTAGTTAATGACCAAAACCCACCCGTCATCGATCAAGTCGCCGTTTTTGACCTTGGTCTCGGAGGATTGGACGAGAAACTCTACGCTTACATCGTCCCTGGTCAGACTGAGGACCTCATCCTGGGTCAAGGCTGGATTGCCAAGCACGACGCTTCCCTCCGCCCTGCCCAGAACGAAGTCTTCATCCGCTTGCCCACTCCCCTTCGTCTTACCAACTGTACTGCCAATCCCGATGTCCTCCCTGTTACTGCCCACGCCGTCCGCGCCTTTCACCTCAGAGCCCGCCGTTCTCACAATGTCCGCATCTTCTCCGCCACTCTTCACGACATTGAGAAGGCCCTCAAGGCCAAAATTTACACCGACCCCCGCGCCAACTGTCCCGAGTGGCTCCTTCCTGTCATCGACGCTTTCGACAGGAAGAAAGCTTCCGAGCTCCCCCCGAACCGCCCTGGCATTGATACAGAGATCCGCCTTAAACCAGGCTTGTCCCCGCCCTCGTGCCCTCTGTACTCAATGAGCCGAGAAGAACTGCTGCTGCTCCGGAAAACTCTCTACGACTTGCTCGACGCTGGCTTTATCCGAGCCAGTAGTGCTGAGGGAGGTGCTCCTGTCATCTTCGTGAAGAAACCTGGTGGTGGTCTTCGTTTTTGCGTAGACTACCGTGCCCTGAACAGCGTCACAGAGAAGGATGGTTACCCGTTACCACTGATCAACGACACCCTCCGTGACATCGCTGCCGCCAAGTACGTCTCCAAGGTCGATGTAATCTCCGCGTTCCACCGTCTCCGCCTGAAAGAAGGTAGTGAAGCCTACACGGCCTTCCGCACCCATCTCGGAGCGTATGAATGGCTAGTCACCCCTTTCGGCCTCACTGGTGCTCCTGCTGCTTTCCAACGTTTTATCAATCATGTGCTCTCCCGCTGGCTCGGTATCTCCTGCTCTGCTTACCTCGACGATGTAGTGATCTACAGCTCTGACTCCCGCAAAGAACACCGTAACCTTGTCTGTCAGATCATCCGCGCTCTCGGAGATGCTGGCTTACAGCTTGACTGGGATAAAAGTGAATTCGAATCCCCGTCCATCAAGTACCTCGGCTTCATTGTTGAACCCGGCTCCGGCATCCGTGCAGACCCAGACAAAGTCAAAGCTATCCAGGAATGGGAGGCTCCCACGTCTGTCCGCGGAGTCCGTAGTTTTCTTGGGTTTGCCAACTTCTACCGCTGTTTTGTCCCCGAATACTCCACCGTCGCTGCTCCCCTGACTCTGCTGACCAAGAAGGACCAACCCTTCAAGTGGGAAGACGAACAACTCCGTTCGTTTGAAGCTTTGAAGAAGGCCCTTGTCTCTGCCCCGCTCCTTGCCACCTTCGACCCTGACCTCCCCACCATCGTTGAAGCCGATGCTTCCGGCTGGGCCCTGGGAGGTTCCCTCAGACAGCAAGGTGCTGATTCTCTTTGGCGTCCTGTTGCTTACTTCTCGCGAAAGCTCAGCCCAGCGGAAGTCAACTATCCTATCCACGATAAGGAAATGTTGGCCATCCACTCCTGCCTCCGCGCTTGGCGCTCCTACCTCGCTGGCATCCCGTTCGAAGTACACACCGACCACCAGAACCTTTTGTACTTCCAGAAGCAAAGAACCCTGTCAGAACGCCAACGCCGCTGGGCCCATGAATTGTCCGAGTTCGACTTTCGGTTAATTCATCGACCCGGCGTTACTCAAGTGACCTCCGATGCCCTTTCCCGCCGCGACCAAGACCTGCCCCAAGACCTCTCCGATGAACGCCTCCAGTCCCGTGTCCACCAAGTTCTGCGCCCTGACGGGCCCGACTTCGTCATTGCCGCCGCCGTTTGGGCTAAAGAGCCTGACAAAGACCCTGAAGGAACCCTGACCCTCGACCACGCTGCCCTAGATGCCCCTTTTGCTGACCCGGAACTCCAGACCCTCTGGCACTCGGCACTTACCCATAACGAACGTTATTGGCAAGCGCGACAAGCTGTCCAAGAACAAGCCCGCTCGTTCCCCAACGAGTGGGGCCTTCCTTGGCAGATCAGCGAGTGTACTCTCGACTCCGCCACCCGTCTCCTCTGGCGTGACCGCCTGTGGATCCCGTACTACGAGCCCCTCCGCACTCGTATCATCCAGCAAGTCCACGACTCCACGCTCACCGGTCACCCTGGAGGATCAGCAACCCGTGATCTAGTCAGCCGCTCCTACGCTTGGCCTGGCCTCTCTGACGATGTCCGCCGCTTCGTTGGTAATTGCGACACTTGCGGTAAAAGCAAGATTTGGCGCGACCAGAAGCGTGGCCTCCTGAAGCCCCTGCCCGTCCCGGACCGTGCCTGGCAAGAACTCGCCATGGATTTCATCGTCGGTCTCCCTGAGTCCGAAGGCTGCACTACTATCTTAGGTATTACAGACCGGCTGTCAAAGAGTAAAATCTTGATACCGCTGAAATCGTATACTGCCTCTGACGTAGCCAGAGCCTTCATCACACACGTCTTTGCCCACCATGGTCTACCCCGCGCCATCACGTCCGACCGAGGTCCCCAGTTCACCGGTTTATTCTGGACAGAAGTCTGTCGCCAGCTCTCCATCACCCGCCGCCTCTCCACTGCGTTCCATCCCGAGACCGACGGCGCCCAAGAGCGCTCCAACCAGGAGATCGAGACCTACCTCCGTGCCTTCACTGTTTTCCTGCAAGACGACTGGGCTGCACTTCTCCCCCAAGCCCAGGTCGCCCTGAACAATCGCACCGCTTGTTAGGGTCTGGGAGACCCGGGTCAAGGCTTTGCCTGATTGCCCGAGTTGAAGCCGGTGTGGCTTGAGCAACGGTGGTTCGAGTGTCGGTGGTCCGAGTCCGCAAAGGCCCGACTACTGACGGTCCGAATACAAGTGGCCCAACCGGCCTTGATCCGAACGCCCGATGACTCACCACGTTTGGGTCAATCAGGTAGGCCTCAGTTGTTCTACCCAGGCAGTATAAAGAGCTGCTGCTCTCTCCTAGTTTTAGTTAGTTCTTTCTTCTTCTCTCCATCGCAATATATCTGTTTCTGCCCTTCTACGTCCTTTTACGACTTGGCCCCTTACATCATATTGCGATCTTCTTTTTCGCTACAGCCCTACAGTTCTACAGTTCTACAGTTCTTTACAGCCACAGGTACAGATACAGCTTTTACAGATTGCATTGCCCCTACAGTTCTCAACAGTCTTATCGTTTATTTTCCCCAAACCCGTTATCAATCTTCATCACACATTATTTTTTACTGTTACACAAACTCTCAACATGAGTGGCCGCACCATCGACGACATGCGGGCCGCTTACGCAAGCTCCCCTGTCCCCAGTGTCGACAGCACTGAGGACAAATATGCTCAACGGTTCGCCAAGCTGGAGAGCAAGTTTGCCAAGATGCTGGCTATGCTGGAGAACCAGAGCGAAGCCGCCCAGCAGGCAGCCGCCCAAACCCAAGCCTCCCAAGCAGCGCTTGCTACCGCCACCGCTGCTGCTGCCGCCGCCGCCTCAGCGACTGGTAACGAGAATGGTCGCGCAAAACTGCGCTACAAGATTCCCTCGCTGAGTTCCACCGAGCCCGAGGAATTTGACGCCTGGTTCGACCAGGTCCTGGAAATATGGCACTGCGAGCGTGGCCATGTGGCCGACCGAGACTTCATCGTCTCGATCTATGCCCAGGCCGAGGGTTTGGCCCGCAGCCGCATGCGGTCAATCAAGACCCGACTAACAGACGACGGCCCCGTTTCCTGCGACCGGTTCCTTCAAGAGCTGCAGGGAGCGTTTGAGGACAAAGTTGCCGTAGATAAGGCACAAGACCAGCTCTCGCGGTTAAAGCAGAGAGGCAGAAGGATCGAGGTCCATCTGCCGGAGTTTGAGGACCTGCTGACCCGCGCCAAAGCTCTGGACGCGGCGGACTCACAGAAGATTAGGTGGCTGAAGGACAGCCTCGACACGCCCATTCGGGAATACGTGGCGAACTCGTTCCCTCCCCGGGTCTTCTCGGAGTACTTAGACCGGGTCGTGTTAGCTGCCGAGGAACTGCGGCAGCGTAAGCTCGATGCCGAGTCGACTTCTGGCCGCCGCTCCGGTTATTACCCGTCCGCCCCCGCTGCCCACCGCCATCCCGACGCCATGGACTGGGAACGAACCCGTCGCGTTGCCCCCCAGCCTACCCGTACGCCTGCTGCCCGCCGCACTGCCCGCTGGGCGAGTGAAGAGGAACGAGAGAGACGTCGTCGCGCTGGCCTCTGCATCCGCTGTGGCGCCTCAGGTCACTTTGTACGGGAATGCCCCTACGATGTGCCTCCCAACCGGAACGCGCCTCCTGCCCGTGTCCGCGGTGTACACGTGCCCACGCCGCCGCAGCTAGACGATGACCTGGATGCCGATTTCGGTGTCGTACAGTTGCCCACTGCTCAGTCGGAAAACTGAGACCCTCCGGTGACAGTCGCCCCCGGAGGGGTAAGAACAAGAAGGGAACGTCCCCTTTGCTTGTGAGAGGCTCCTTATCTGTTGACGTTGTAATCAACGGCTCTCACAACTCAGTAGCTTTAGTCGATACCGGAAATACAGTCTCCTTGATCATATCCCAGGCCCTCGTGAAACGATTGAAACTACCTTGTTCTGCGCTGCAAACTTCCCTTTCCCTAAAACCTTTTAATGACCAACCTTCTTCTGTGGCCACTCAGGCTGCCCGCTTCGAGCTGGATCTCGGCGGCCTCCGGGAAGAAGTCCTTGCCCTTGTCGTACCCGACATTTATGATGACGAACTTCTTATTGGATACCCGTGGCTGAGCCACCACAACGCCCTAATAGACTGCAACCGGCACCGTTTGGTGCTCCCCCACTTCTCCGTCCCTCGCTCTGTTTCGACCATTCGGAACTTGGACACCCCTACGGAATTGAAAGCTGCACGTGTCAGCAAGATCTTGCACCAGGACTTGAAGGTCTTTGCTGCGAGCATACAGGATATCAACAAAGCATTGGAAAAGTTGGCCCGAGAGAACGAGCCTGTTACAGATGACTGGAAGGAAAAGGTTCCCAGTTGGATAGACCCACAGAATGTTGTTGCTTTTGACCCAGAAGCACTCTACACGCGCCGCCTCCCGCCGCTGCGTCCCGGGATGAACCACGAGATTCATCTAACTGTCCCTGACTCGGAAGCTCCCTGGGGACCACTGTACAGCCTTTCCCACGATGAGTTGATAGTACTGCGCCAAACGTTACTGAACCTACTGAACAAGAAGTTCATTCGAATGAGTAGTTCCACTGCTGCTGCCCCCATCCTGTTCGTCAAGAAACCTGGCGGTGGACTTAGATTCTGCGTGGACTACCGTCTGTTGAACAAGCTGATGAAGAAGGATAGATACCCGTTACCCAACTTCAAGGAAACACTACGCCAAATCAGCCGTTCAAAGTGGTTCACTAAGCTTGACGTCGTTGCAGCGTTCCATAATATCCGTATCGAGCCAGGCCACGAATGGAAGACCGCTTTCCGTACGCGCCTGGGCTCCTTTGAATGGAACGTGATGCCGTTTGGTTTGTCCAATGCTCCTGCCCAATTCCAACGCTTCCTGAATTCCGTATTGCAAGAGTACCTCGACCTGTTTTGTTCTGCTTACGTTGATGACATCCTAGTGTACACCGATGGCTCCCTCGACGAGCACAAGGAACAAGTTAACCACGTCCTAGCCAAGCTCGTGAAGGCCGGACTGACGGTTGACATCGACAAGTGCGAGTTCGGTGTACAAGAAGTCAAGTACCTGGGCTACATCATCAAGCCTGGAAAAGCAACAATGGATCCTGCCAAGGTGCAAGCAGTGAAAGACTGGCCCGTACCCAGTTCCAAGAAAGAGCTCCGTGGCTTCCTAGGATTTGCCAATTTTTACCGCCCGTTCATCAAGAACTTTGCCGAAGTAGCCGTCCCTCTCACTTCACTGACTGGTCACCTAGTTCCCTTCGTCTGGTCTCCAGAATGCCAAGCTGCCTTCTCGTCACTCAAAGATCTCTTCTGTGCTTCGCCCGTCTTGCGCCTCTTCGACCACTCTCTGCCAACAACTGTCGAAGCTGACTCTTCAGGCTACAGCACTGGAGCTGTCCTATTGCAGCAGCATCCAGATGGCCTGTTTCCATGTGCCTACATCAGCCAGAAGCTGTCTCCTGCCGAGTCCAACTATGAGATCCATGACAAAGAAATGTTGGCAATTGTCCGAGCCCTGAAAGAGTGGAGAGGAGAGTTACGTGGCGCCCAGGGACCCATCCGAGTGTTAACAGACCACAAGAACTTGTTGCATTTTACCTCTGCGCAACAGTTAACAGAGAGGCAAGCTCGTTGGGCTAACCTGCTAAGCGAGTTTGACCTAACACTGGAACACCGTCCCGGGAAACTGTCCCCACTGCCCGATGCTCTCTCCCGTCTTCACATGCCTTCAGGTCCCGATGATCCCCGCCTACAAGCTCGCAACCAACAGCTCCTCCAGTGTTTGCCCGACGGTGCCCTGAAAGTCAGACCTGCTCGCGTTACACTGCCATCCCCGTTCCGTAAGGAAGCCCTCAGTACACTGTGGGAACAAGCATTGTCAGCCGACTCTGACTATGCGGCAGCATGCGCAGTGGTTGCCTCTCAGGCGCCCAAATGGCCAGACAGCTTGAAGACTAATTGGCGAGTGTCACTGTCCGAATGCTCATTGGACTCCGAAGGTCGACTGCGATACAGATCAAGATTGTGGGTACCCCAGTGGGAACCTCTGAGGACAGCCTTGCTACAAGAGATTCACGATTCCGTGACACTAGTCCACCCCGGCCAAAGAATCATGTGTCAGGAAGTTTCCAAGACTTACTTCTGGCCGCACTACACAGCGGATGTCAAACGGTTCTGCCGCAACTGCGAAATCTGCGGTAGCACGAACGTCATGCGCCAGCTCAAGCAAGGTCTCCTGAAGCCCCTTCCGGTACCTGACCGCATCTGGCGTGACATTGGCATAGATCTGATTGGCCCTCTCCCGCCGTGCAAGAAGGAAGGAAAAGTCTACAAGCACGTCATGACGGTGGTGGACCATCTGTCCAAGGGTGTCATCCTTATAGCCTGCCGCAGCCTGGATATCGAGTATCTTGCCAGCCGTTTCTTGGAAGTCTACTACCCTCGCCATGGTCTTCCTAACAGCATTGCTTCTGACCGCCAATTTGCCAACATGTTCTGGAAACGACTCTGTACCACCCTGAAGATCGATCGTCGTCTGTCCACCGCTTACCACCCACAGACCAACGGGGCCACTGAGAGGACAAATGCTGAGGTGAAGACAAAGATGGCCAAACTCCTACACGACCGCTCAGACTGGCTAGACTGCCTGCCAATTGTGGAGTTTGCCCTGAACGCAGCCCCAGCGGCTTCAACAGAGACGTCCCCGTTCACGTTGTCCCACGGCTATAGTCCTGACTTGGTTGAGCTGCAGCCCGACGCCATTGCCCCCCTAGCAGCCCCCGTTGCAGCCAACACGAGTCCCATAGCTCAAGCAACAAGAATCCTGAAGAGCTTGGCAGACCACACGGATTGGGCCAAAGCCTCTCTCAGCGCCGCCAAGTCTGCTATGGAGGAACAGTCGAACAGACACAGACAACCACATCGACGTTTCCAGCCCGGCGACTGGGTTTGGTTGGCAAAAAGCTCCCATACTGTGCAGCAAGAAGGCCCAGGCAAGCGACTCCGGCCAAGATACCAGAAGCTCCAGGTCTTAGAGGCTGTAGGCTCCCACAGCTACCGTCTTGACCTGAAGGGTGCCAGAGGACACGACGTGTTTCATGCCGACAGATTGAAATACCACCCGAACGACCCTTGGCCCTCACAAGACCCGCACGTATCGAGCCCCGGACCAGTCGAGATCGATGGCTTTGAGGAATACGAAGTCGAGAAGATCCTGGAACACCGGCCAGCCACGAGAGACGAACCAGCCCAGTACTTGGTGAAATGGGTTGGTTGGCGAGATCCCACTTGGGAACCTACAGAGGCGCTGGAAGAAACGGCTGCTTTAGAAGAATTCTTGCGAGCGCAGGAGACTGCCGACGTTGAGGTGTGAGTGCCGTGGCGAGAGGACTGCTTGAGTCCGAAGTTTGATTGAAGGAGCTGCGAGTTCCACGGTTGTTGCACAGGGTCTATTTCCCTTTCCTTTGACATTTTTTTTGTTTCTCCACTGTCTGTTCCACTCCTTGTTCGTTCTGTTGTCGTTTACCGATGATTAGTTGCTTGTTGTTTGCTATTCCCTTTGTTGTTTTCAGTTGGTGTCCACCTTCCTGTTGTTTTCTTTTTTTGTGTTACACGGCCATGGGAGGATGGGAAGAAAGAGAAGGAGGCTGATGTTAGGGTCTGGGAGACCCGGGTCAAGGCTTTGCCTGATTGCCCGAGTTGAAGCCGGTGTGGCTTGAGCAACGGTGGTTCGAGTGTCGGTGGTCCGAGTCCGCAAAGGCCCGACTACTGACGGTCCGAATACAAGTGGCCCAACCGGCCTTGATCCGAACGCCCGATGACTCACCACGTTTGGGTCAATCAGGTAGGCCTCAGTTGTTCTACCCAGGCAGTATAAAGAGCTGCTGCTCTCTCCTAGTTTTAGTTAGTTCTTTCTTCTTCTCTCCATCGCAATATATCTGTTTCTGCCCTTCTACGTCCTTTTACGACTTGGCCCCTTACACTGAGTTGATCAGGTTTACTCTTGTTCTCCAAGCTTAACAATCACATGCACTTGCTTACCGTCTTCTTCTTCTTTATACCATTCTGTTCTTGCTTTCTTTGCAGTTCAACCTTTCTTCTTCTTTGAAGTGTGTGATTGTTCCTCCTCCTTCCTCTTTGTGCCGCTCTATTCTCAGAATAGCCATCTAAGTTGTGTGTTGCCTCTTCATCTCAACCGACCATACGTCTTAGCACTCTGTCTAACTGACGTCTTCCTCCACAGGCCCGACTGTCCACCTCAGGAACCTATCATTGTCCCGAGTCGTTGGCTGTACCCGGAACCCTAATCCTTTCTTCGGGCCCTATCCGTAATATTTTGTTAAGCTTCATTTGAAGACCCGACGCTATTACAACTTTGGCTCTCTTTGGCACTTTTTTCTCTCCTCATTTATTTTTCCCTCTCTATTACGTTTCAACTCGCAATGGCCCTCACTCGCGAAATGATCGAGCATCTCAATACGTTCCTCCTGTCGATTCCTGACCGAACTCCTGAGAACTGGCATCTCGGTGCCCTTCCTAGGGAGTTCAGTGCTGAGATCAAAATGGCTATTGTGGCGGCTTACATGTCTGGTCTGCGCACCGACGATGGTGCCCCGCCCATCCCCGTTGGCTCTGTTCCTGATGCGGCTCAGGTTTACTGGGCTGCGTTCCAGGCTGGCGCTGAAGCCCGCTTCAACTCCCTTGAGTCTCTTCCCCGAGTCAAACGGGAAGAGGATGCCGATCCGTTGAAAGAGGCCGACAAGCATCTTGATGTCGTGCCCTATGATGGCAATCAGCAAGGCTTCCAGGCGTTCCAGAGGCAACTTGCGGTCAAATTTGCTGCTGCACCCAAGCACCACCGCACGGAGCAGCGCAAGCTGATGACTGCCTTCTCCTACCTTAGAGATGGCGCTCTGGATTGGGCCATGCCTCGGATGGACCCGGCCACTGGACACATGAACTTTGAAACGTACGACGATTTTATGAAATCGTTAGCTGAGGCTTTCGATGACCCTGACTGGCGCATGACTGCGACCCAGCAGATCTTCGACTTAAAGCAGACAGGTACTTGTACTGCCTATCACTCTGCTTTTACAACGCTGTTGAAGAAACTCGGTTGGGCCGACGCTGATTTCACCATTGCACTATTTCAGCGAGGCCTCAAGCCCCACATACAGGACGCTCTGGCTTGGAACACCTATCCTGCCCCTAAGGGAACGCTTGATCAGTTCGCTAATTTCTGCAACACGCTGGACAATACGATCAACAACCGAACCCGGGGAAACAACGGGAAAATCCAACCGCCTCCTGGTGTG